>NW_017100261.1:6124261-6138942 GCF_001263275.1 Habropoda laboriosa
ATCTAGTTTTGAATACACTTCGGTTACTCTTAACCGGAAATTATGTTGTTTCGTACCTTCTTCTGTTTGCACATGTAACGTGCGCAAGCACTGGTTCAGCGCTGATCAGTTTTGTTGAAAATAAATTGATCATCTCGACCAGGAAAACAATTAAATAATGGTGCGTGATCATTTTGATAATTTTATTTGTGATATAAGTTTTTAAGTTATATTTTTTCAATAAATTGTAGGTGTTTTTGTAAAATTATGTTGGTTTGTTAGGTTATTTATATGTTGAAACACGCGGTGTACAGTGCAATACTTTAGGCAAGTACAAAAGTTGATAATCCTGAAAAGCCAGGACAAGAAGTAACACCTATTCATAGAATTAGGATTACACTTACTTCACGAAATGTACGCTCCCTTGAGAAAGGTAGAAAGTGTTTTCTATAATATTATTATTATTTACTGTTATTTTTATGCTAATTTTTCTAATAACATCTATTGTTTTAGTGTGCTCTGAATTAATCAATGGAGCAAACAAACAGAAACTCAAGGTTAAAGGACCAGTTCGTATGCCTACAAAGATTTTAAGAATAACTACGCGTAAAACTCCTTGCGGTGAAGGTTCAAAAACGTGGGATCGTTTTCAGATGCGCATTCACAAGAGAGTTATTGACTTATATTCACCATCAGAAATTGTTAAACAAATTACAAGCATTTCTATTGAACCTGGTGTTGAAGTTGAAGTTACAATTGCAAATGAATAAACAATTTGTATGAAATTGTACAAAATTTTAATAAAAATGTGAAAATGCAAATATTTGTGTAAAATTTGTATGTATTTTAACAAGATCATATACATGAGTATATTACAGTCACACACATACAGGAATTTAAAATTAGAAATTTTTTAAGTTTTGTGATTTAGTATTAAAAACATTGCTAATATGAAAAAATAACTTCTATTAGCAATAATTTAGGTATTAATTTGTTTATTTTATGAAGTTAATAAAAAATTATTTATAAATTATAATACATTGACGATTGTATATTTATTTGAAATATTCTGCATAATGTCCAGCAAGGCAGTAGCATACTTGTGAAAGTACGATCGTGATCCAGAAATAACTGTCAGTTAATGAAACGGGTAATTTATTGCGTTGTTCTATGTTCATTCTTCTTCTTGAGACTCGTTTCCAGGTTTTTTATCTTCCTCTAAACCTTCACTACCACTAAATCCATCCATTCCTTCTACTTCCTCTTCATCATCATCACCAGCCACTTCAGCATTTTCAAGTTCAGCTCGTTCCATTTGTCTTGCTAATTCTGCTTCATCTGTTGCAGTAACAACTTTGGGCTGCAAAATAAAAAAATTTTATTGCAAATAAAAATTTTTAATAAATTTAACTATTACAACAAATATACCTAATTTAACTTACAGCCATTTGTACATTAAATACACCTCCTAATGTTGTTATTTTATTTTGTATAACATCAATAGCATCATTTAATGCTTTCAAACCATCTTGTTTTTCTGGTGTCGATGTTGTCATAACTAAAGAGTGTTAAATGAATATTAGTTATTAATTTTATTCTTACTATTATAGACTTACATAAATAAAAAGTAAAAGCAATGTACCGTATAGTGGTGGTGCAATTAAATTAATTTTAATTGGAAGTTCATCGGTAGAAAGAGCTAAACCAGTTTTTAGTGCAGCTTTCACTGCATCAATACCTTCATAACCATAACAAGCTACTTCTACATCTGCTCTAATTTTAACCGCTTGAGAAGTCAATTTTCGTTTAATATTATTTAATAACACTTCCTTTGTATGTTCATCAAGACCACACTCTGCTAAAATAGATGGATCCCTAAAATAGCAACATTTTAACAATTACTATTATGCAAATAACACATTTTGTTTCACATACTCTTTTATGCTTTATACTTACAAAACTGATTGCTTAAAGAAATCATATGCAGAAGCTTTCTGCTTTTTGTATTTTTGTTCAAAATGCCATGCAGTTTTTTGATATAATTCTTCTAGTTGATCATCATTATCATAATGTAATAATTCTGCAACATGTCTCAGAATCGAATTGACAGCTTTTGCTTTTGCATATCTTTCAGTACATTTTTCTACATCTTCAGTTGATACACGACGTTTACTAAGATCAATATAACCTAAGGTGAGCAATTTAATACACTATTAAACAAAATGGTATATATAAATGATTTAAAAAATGTTTTATATCTGATATTTCTATATATTTTACCTTTTTCTTTGTCAACTCTGATAACAACAACTGGTTCAGTTTTTCCTACTCTAATAAGTTTATTAATAGATCTAATACGTCTTCTAGACAATTCAGAAAGAAGGATCATACCCTCAATATTATTATATTCCAATAAATGTACATATGCTCCCATTTCAGCTATACTACGTACATTTACCATTACTACATCTTCCACTTCTGGGTATTTTTCCTTATAAAATCGACACGACAGTACCATTTTTACTGCTAAAAATGAAATTTATATGTTTTATTTTAACTGTTAATATAAAACATTGTGATTTCTTTTAATAAAGGAAAAGTTGAATTTCATTATTAATAGATATATTTTTTCGTTAAAAAAATATACATCTGTCAAGTATTCTGGTAAATAGAAAACAAGGATATCGTATAGGTTAACTTCAAGTATACTTTGAATTGTATGATAGTATACTTTTTATACTAACCAGTATTAGAATACTTGTATAAAAATTAACAGACCGTTCACTTATACTACCAAAATATACTTAGAATATTAAAAATCTATTGCAGTATGTTAATAATCCATGTGCACTTTTGACTTGATTTTTAATCAGGTTATTAAGAGAAATACACAGCGGTGCCCAACTTGAGGTTTATTCACTAACATTTTGTCTAACAATGCGACATCTACCGTGATAAATACCTTCAGATAAACATCGTGATTAATATTACTGTTAGTTAAAAACTTTTTGTATATAAACATATTTTGAAAATAATGATGCATAATGGATGTCTAGTTTTATATTTAATTTCAATCTAGCTTATGGAAAAGTAACAGTACGCAAGTTACCTCTAAAACAGTATTAAATCGATTGTCGACTGTAACATGTACACCAACCTATATTTTTTCTTTTATATTGGCTATCCGATTGTAATAGTTAATTTTCTCAACACAACTATCTCCAATGACAATCGTTTTCGTGGATAATGTTCAATTACGAAGAATGACATGTCCCGACCAGGTTAGAAAATGATTGTAACATTATTCGAATCGTGTGTAAACCAAATTTTAGACGAATGTAAGAAACTAAAGAATACGCGCGGTTCCGCGTCCTACGATCAAGAATAATCAACAGGGCAAATATCAAAATCCAAATGCCTTTGATTTCGAGGAACTGTCCTCATATCGCCAATCGTGGTGATCTCGCGTTTATTGAGATTGTTGTATCTCAAAAGGAAAGGTTTAAAAAATGTAGTGAATGTGATACGGATGAGCCTAATTTATGGTTATGCTTGTTTCCTGATTGTCGCTGGGTCGGATGTCCAGAAACGCATTTGGATCACAGTACCGTACACAACCTAAAATTTCCTAATCATTGTGCTCATATGAACCTTTCTACAAATCGTATATGGTGTTACTCTTGTAACAGAGAAGTTATTACCAGGCATGTACCATCACCACCATTATCACCTACTCAGGTGGATATAAAAACGCCAAGTAATAAGTTTGCTGGTGATGCACCTATTAATGTTGATTGTAAAACAGACGATCTTAATAGACTCATATTGGACAAGTAAGTGTTACTTTTATTTCCTTTACAGACATTTATATTTAGAGCTTGTTTAAAATACAAATATTGAGAATTTTCAACATATAATACAGTTTTAAAAAGTAAAAGTATCTTTTTTGTTTTATAAATAATAGGTTCTATGGTGAATTTATAAATAGGGTGAATTATGAAAAAGATGGGTTGTTTAATGAAAAATCTGGTGATTCACCAGATAGTACAGATTCAGATGAAAGTAAAGATTTCTCTGGGAAACCAAGAGGTCTTGTTGGTCTTCAGAATATTGGTAATACATGTTACATGAATGCTGCACTTCAAGCTTTATCAAATGTACCTCCTTTGACTCAATTCTTTCTGGAATGTGGTCATATGGTTAGCTATATGTCCAAAGATAGAAAACCTGGTTTAAGTTTAAGCTATTTAAACCTTATTCGAGACATGTGGGATAGGAAAACAAGAGGATATGTTGTACCACATGGAATATTGTCTGGTATTCGAACAGTTCACCCAATGTTTAGAGGATATCATCAACATGATACCCAAGAATTTTTGAGATGTTTTATGGATCAATTACATGAAGAAATGAAAGAACATATCGAAGATGATCGTGATAATGTGTTAAGATTAAAGGGACTAGGAGAACAGTCTTCAGATGAAGATGAAACTGAAATTGATGGGAATGGTTCTAGCCAATCAGATGCTGAATATGAAACTTGTGATTCTGGAGTAAGTGAACAGAGTTCTCTTAGTGATGAAGGTGACCGTGGTACAAAAAGAAGATATTCTCGGGTATCTCAGTCAGAAAAATTAAGAAGTAAATTTACAAATAGAAGTATTAAAAAGTCAATTGTAGACCAACCATTTTCTCAGCCACAGAGATCAACACAAAACTCACCTGTTAAGTACAGGACTAAAAAACAAATGAAAACTCGAAGTATCATCAGTGATATATTTGATGGTAAACTTTTAAGTAGCGTACAATGTCTTACTTGTGATAGGATTTCAACAAGAGTAGAAACTTTTCAAGATTTGTCATTACCCATTCCAAGTAGAGATCATATTGATATGTTACATCAAGGACCTCTAACTCCACAGAAAGCAGGACCATGTTCAGATGTTGTATATGTAACTAATCAGTCTGGTTGGCTGTCATGGCTTTTGCAGTGGATGCGCTCTTGGTTTTGGGGGCCAGTTGTTAGTCTTCATGATTGTCTTTCTGCATTTTTTAGTGCAGATGAACTTAAAGGAGATAATATGTACAGTTGTGAAAAATGTAACAAGCTACGTAATGGAATCAAATTTTCCAAAGTTTTAGAACTACCTGAGATACTATGTGTCCATTTAAAAAGGTTTCGTCATGAATTAATGTTTAGTTCAAAGATAGCAAATTATGTTTCATTTCCACTAGAAGGGTTAGATATGCGACCCTACTTGCACAAAGAATGTATATCAAAAGTAACCATGTATGATTTAATATCAGTTATTTGTCATCATGGTACAGCTGGTGGTGGTCATTATACATGTTATGCATTAAATCCTATTGTTAATAAATGGTTTGAGTTTGATGATCAGTGTGTCACAGAAGTCTCACCAGAAACTGTAAAGCATTGTGAAGCTTATGTGTTATTTTATAAAAAGTGGTCACCAGAAATGTTACAATTACGTGATAAAACCATGGAATTAATGGAAATTTCATCTAGAGAATTGTCTGATTTAAATTTTTTTGTGTCTAAACAATGGATAAATCGTTTTAACACATTCTCAGAACCAGGACCTATAGACAATTCTGATTTTCTCTGTCCACATGGTGGTGTCAATCCTGTTAGAGCACAATTTGTAGATAGGCTTAGCATGCCAATTCCACAAGCAGTTTGGGAATATTTATATAATACGTAAGTACTACTTAAATTGCATTTTACATGTCTATTAAGCTTTTAAAATAATTTTATAAATTATGTTATAATTTAAGTCATTAACTAAAATAATATTTTAGATTTGGAGGAGGTCCAGCTTGTACACATTTATATGAATGCCCAATTTGTGAAGAGAAATATGAATCATTGCAGAAAAGGAGACAATATGAAATGGAAGTATTTCAGCAATTAAATCATAACACTGATAATCCTACTGCTATTTATGGATTAGCTATGGCTTGGTTACGCCAGTGGCAAAGTTTTGTAAGGGGTAAAGAGACTCAACCACCTGGACCAATTGATAACAATTCTATTATAATGAATAAAAATGGTCAAAATATCCTCAAAGTGGGTAAGTTTCTAATTAATATGCACCAGGGTTTATAACATCTTTATATATGTGTGCATTTTACCTCATTAACATAAATATTATGTATAGGTTCAGACTATGGACCAATACCAGAAGAACTTTGGCAGTTTTTCTTAACAACATATGGTGGAGGACCAGAATTAATGTTGCATTCATGTCAAAGACCTGTTTCTGCTCAGTCTAATGTATCATCATTACATTCCACTTCAAATTCAAATTTAGATCAGAATTTTAAATACAGTCGCACAGAAGTTAAATCTAATAAACTGTGTATGACTAGGAGTTCTGAAACAATTTCACAACAAGATAGTGCTATTGAAAGTTTAACTTCAGATAGTGACTCTCATCAAACACAAAGGGATGTCAGTGAGTAAATTAATTACTTTAACATCCTAATATTATGTACACAAATTAACACTTCCACATGGACATTAAAGTTATAATTGATATCCTTACATAAAAGAAACAATTTCTAACTGTCCTATTCTAGCTGTGTTATAGATTATTGCTAGATTTGTAAAACAAAAGTATCTTCTTCGATAAAACTACATGCACCATACTACTTGTACAATAAGTGAACATCATGAAACATTATCAAAAAATTTTAAACAATTTCTTGGTCTCTCATGGCATTTGCTTGTGTTTTTTGTTTGTCACTATGTGCAATTTAATGTAAATTTGTGGGTATTATGTGTATTTGGTGGGTAATTAGTTAGTACAAAATTGATATCTACGACTGTATTATTTAAAGACAAATGTTTAGCTGTATTTTTAGCCTAAACCAGTGACATTTTATTAGTTCTCCAACTTTGGTGTTAAATTTAACACTTTTCCTCTTTGTACATTTACTATAATGTCTGTGTGTCATTCCTGCATATACAAAATGTTGTAACACTGTTCTAAATTACATATTTTCTGGTTTATATGCATTGATTTAAAAAAAATATATACATATATGTGTATATATATATACCACAACAGAACTTTACAGAATGATAGTAACACATTCATGCTTTGTACTATAGAAAAATAGTAGGAAATTTAAAACTTCTACTGTATTAACTTATAAATTCATTAATATGTATATCTTATGGTAGGAGTTAGAAGCATTTTTTGTTGTGATCTCACGGCCTTGTATTGTTACCAGAATTATTAAATCCAATGATTAGCGTTTATTTTGTATGCAATATATTATAATGAAGTATTCATATTGTGTGCGTGAAACGCTTATATGGATGTTACTATAATTTGAATTACAAAACGCAGGGACACAAATGATTGTAAAGTTAATATCAATTATTAATTATCATTGTGAAAAGTAACATACCTAAGATAAATAATAAACAAGTTGGTTTCTTTATTTATTAAAATATACACTGGTCTTTATTGATACCTTTAATGTAGTATTATAATAAATAGTAAAAGAGGTATCTTTTTTTACATTCAGATACAACAGAATAATGTTTATGTTATCTATCATTTACTCTATGAACCATTTTTCATTCAAATGTATTAACAGTCTTGTTAATAAAGTTCTGATTAAATTTCGATTTAAGAATTGAGAACGGTAAAATATGGAAATAAATAAGTCTTATATATTTTTTATGTCTACAATTAAAACAGTAAACAAGTACTGTCATGCTGCTTTGATAGAGTTATTGGTTTTATATTCTCTCTATTACATATGTTTATTAAAAACTAGCATACAGCTGACATTTATCAGCTTGCTTTCTCAGAAAATTTTCCAGTCATGTCCTCATAATGACAATTGATACATCCTAAGTCTACATGTATCGGTAGGACTAGAATGAATATTTATTTTATAGATTTGTTGTATCAAGTAAAAAGGACTATGCGTGATGTCTCGCAAAAGTTATTGTTAGTTAGGTTGTACATAATGAGAAAACTATTTTGAAATTTTTACGTCTCGATTTATGTTAGTGATTCTTTCGGGGGTACGTTGGAGGTATAAAAAATCTTAGAACGAATTTATAGTTTATTAGGATTAGAATATGTTTGAGGTTTTAATTGTAGAGAATTTGTTCAAATTAAGACTTTATTTACCTAACATGGTTTTATTATCTAGTATAATATACATATACATTTAGATTTAAATAAAAATGTTTTTCTGCAAATAAGAGCAATTAATATATTTTTTGTATTAAAAAAATAAAATGGAAAACGTTACTAAAAATATAAAGACAAAAGATTTTATTTCCATTATGGAAAATGAAGCGGTAGTGTAGAATACAAAAATTGCAGAATATAGTAAAGCAGGACGTACGGAGCAGAATTATAATAAAATATATGCACAATTTCGCGGAAGGAAAGAGCGTTGAAAAATTAAATATTGGTAAGTAATTACATTTCAAAATTGTTAAAATGAATATAATTTTCCATTACTAGTTGCAATGTAATTTACAAATTAATCTCAAATATTACTAGTAAATCGGTTATTTTATATTGTATTAGATGGTTCTTTTTTTAAATCTTAGCTTTTTTCAAAGTATATAGAAACAAAGATCTTTCAGTGTAAAAAATGACCACATTCCTAAGGAAAGTTAAGAAAATGAAGAAATAGACAGTGATGCATCAGTAACATCATCAATAAGAAGACATGAACTTAGTAAAAGATTACTGAAAACAATAAGACATTAACTCACAGGTTGAACAAATACATCACATGTGTATCAGAATTAGGAAAAATTTCAGAAAAAATAAAATTCAGTTTAAAATCTGAATTGTTGAATGTTGTTAAAACAGCAAGACAGCACAGCACTAGTACAGTGCAATAATATAAATGTAAAATATTTATTGTTTAAAATAAAAAAAAAAATTATACATGGTTACAATAAAAGGTGAGATTAAATAGTATTTTGATTAAAATAAAATAAGAAACGCTATCGTGCATGAGTGCATGAATAACAAAATAAAGATATAAGCTAGACCTTATTATTTACTTTTTCTTATTACTATATTATTTTTTCCACGAAAGTTGCCCCGCATTTTAACATTAAGTTGTTTCTAAGTCAATCTTGAAATTAAGATAAGGAATATGAGTATTGTAATATGTGTGATACTATGTATTAAAACATCGATCGAACGTAAACCTGACTCGATTATTAAATGTAAAGTGGAGAAAATGAGAAATTATAAATGAAAGAATTAGTACAAATAAATATAAGTGATTCTTCTAGTAAAAATCGCATATTGTCTTTAATGTATTCTTTTATCAAAAGTAATTAGCCTTAACAATCAGGCTTAACATTCTAGGGTACACTTGTACATATCGGTCGCTGTAATCCAAGTTTAATACGATTTGAAAACTGTCAACGTTCAAATCTCGACTTCCTGTAAATTTCTTATCAAAGTGTTATCAATTTTTTTACAATGTCAACGAAATGGTGTTGAATTAGGTGTTAAAAGAGAATCTATAGAATCGATTGAAATTCCAAATGGCACGTATGAAATCCGATCGGCAGTCCTAGTTACCCTGTTCGGCAATCTTGATCCCCTAATTCGTTTTAAGTTGGGAGACGTGACTCTTAACTACAGTACTGACATTTCGAGAGATGCCTCATGGACCACATCGATCGAGGCTTGCGCGTTCGAGGGATGCTGGCCATATTCTTCTGAACTTCGAACCCCTGACAGGCCAACCCCGTAGTCTATGTCGCGATTAAGGGCTCGCGATTAGGGACTCGAGGATCGCGGTAGACCGTAGACGACCATGCGGTGTCGTAGCCCACGTAGTTAGACGGTTTCGACCTTTTATTTTCAAGTATTTCCGTTCTTCGGACCTGCTGTCGGTTCCTTTTTTAGTTTAAGCCTCTCGCTCTGCCTGTTAGAGAATTTCGCAAAAAAAAAAAAAGAAACGAAAAGGATAAAAAGGGGAAAAAACGAGACTAAGGCTGGAGGAAGTTGTGTCTGCCGTGTCGCACCATTTAAAAGCCGCTAAGTTTCCTGGAATACTGCGAAACGAATTATAATTCGTTGTTCGGTAAGTGAAACAAGATATCGAGAGTGTGTATTTAAAATTCCAGAACGTAATCAAGAAGCAAGATAGCAGGCAGGCACAGTTCTTGGAACATTTCAAAGCGAACGTTCGTAGAAAATGTTTCACTCGCCGATTAAAAGAGTTTGGACAACATTGATTGTAATGGGTTATCGTTTAAACGACGGATTTCAATTACACGTGTATGGAGAATCCTTTCTTTCTTTTTTTCTTCCTTTTTTCTTTCTTAGTAAGCTTCAGCTTAGATGGAATTGTGTCAAGCTATATGTTCGATTATTCTTCTCGCTCGAGCAATTAAAGTGACCTGCATATCGTGTGTCGTATATGTTATTTTAATTATTCTGATTACCGTGATGGAAATGAACGTGGATGTACTCGAAAATTTGGGCAACGAGTTATTTTCGAAAGTTCTGAGAAAATGTACCAATGAATTGTAACACTTTTTCGTTATAGTTCAGACAAATTAAGTGGTATAGTAAACTACTTGTAATCACTTTGATTTGATTATTTGTCGTATGATATAAATCAATTTTACTCGAATACCATACTAAGAATGGTGCAAATTCATTACTTATTATTCGTATTTTTCAACGTACCTCTTCGTATCCGCGTTTCGTCATTTTACATATAATATGAACGAGAGGAAAGGGGTATCGAAAGTGTCGTACAAATATATCGACAATGGCTATAGTTACAGAGTTGTACTGTATAACGATATTTATCCGCAACAGTTGATATGTGGTTCTGTATCGATAATTATTTTTTGTCGATTCAAGAAAAATGTTTAAAAACACCTAAGTACATTCGATCGCAATATTTAACATTATCAAAATTTATACGTACATTTCTCAACATTTTTTTAAAAACATTTGCAAATAGTAGTTGAAACTCTTTTTTCGCAGCGTTGCTGACCTACTTTGGACAATTTTAATCGTAGCAACAGTTGACGTTGAATTCAAGTTTTTCAAATAATTTATATCCCATTTATATTATACTTTTAATATAAAATTTGAAAATAATGATCCGAAGAATGTTAACTTGTCCGTTTTCAGAAGCAACGAATTAAAAAATGGCCAATTTTCGCGGCTTCTACATACCATCCTTAGGAGCAACATTGAACGTTGCCTGGGAAACATTAAAGGCTAAATGGCCAGAGAACAGTCCCTGTATGGAACTTATTCGTGGCAATGGTCCAGGACAGCGACAGCCGGCTCCAGGACAAAGTGGACAGGAACAGTTGAAATCATTCGACGAAGGTCGCGATAATACGGAAATGATGACTATGAACGGAGATCAAGCGTATCGGGACCAGAATAACGTAGCCATCGCCGAGGACTCGTTCAGCTATCAACGAAATGGGTAAATGAACGGGTTTGTGTGTGCAAGGACAGATAAAAAGGCACCTTAAAGCTATTGTATTGTCGCCCTTCGCTGTTCAGATAAAAAGAAAAATGTGAAAAGAGCTCTATATTGTGAAAAAAATGTTTCAAGTCATGATATAGGCACTGTTTAATTTTTCTGCAATTACGTGTCCAATTAGTATAAAATAACGATTACTTTTTGTACACGAGGAAATGAAATAATTAAATTTTGAAATAAATATTTTGAAGTATCAGTGTCTCCTGTGCTTCGTTCTAAAATTTTCAAAATTTTATTTTCGTAAAACAATTCGTTTAGTTTCATTTTTACAGTGAAAAAATTTTTCTATCGTAATGGTGCAAAAATAAGGAAATAATTATTCGAGTAAAGTATTATAAAAATGAGTATCGTAAAAATAAAAGGACCACTGCCGTGTATTTAACGTGTCTCTTACAACACAAATATAATTTTATTCGTTCAGAATATCACGATTTTATTGACACCTCGAATTTAACGTTGCAGGGACAAAATTAGGACAGGAAGTGTTAGTAGCGGCGAATTTAGTGAATATGACGAAGGTGGCGGTGAATTTGGTGGTTCAGGAGTAAAGATTAACGAATGGCAAGCCGCGTGGAACGTTACAAACGCTATACAGGTATTTTTCGTTCGATCAAATCTTCCTGCCTCTGTAAAAAGTCTCAAGATTATAGATACGAAACAGTCAATTTTAATAACAATCCGTTGAAAATTAATCATATGTAGGTTCATATTATTAAAAAATGAAAAACTTTTTCAAAGAAAAGAAAAAAGTGTAAGATGTCATGTGATTTTCTTCGCATATTCATCTCTTTCATATTCAATTTCTCACAAAAGTCGAAGCTATTCTATTGTAATTTATCATAACTGTAAATCCCATACAAAATTAGTCGAACGTGTAAATGAAATTCAAGTAAATTCCATAATTTTGAGACATTACGAAGGACGAAGGTCTCGACATTAATTTTATTATCATTCCAGGGTATGTTCATCGTGTCGTTGCCATTCGCCGTATTACGAGGCGGTTACTGGGCCATTGCTGCGATGATCGGTATAGCTCATATCTGTTGCTATACCGGCAAGATACTCGTCGAATGTTTATACGAACTGGACACTACGACTGGTCAACGTGTACGTGTACGAGATTCGTACGTAGCTATTGCTAAAGAATGTTTCGGACCTACGTGGGGTGCTAGAGCGGTGAATATCGCTCAAATAATCGAGTTACTGATGACATGTATCTTATACGTGGTCGTGTGCGGTGATCTAATGATAGGCACGTTTCCCGAGGGCGCGATCGATACCAGAAGCTGGATGATGCTCGTCGGGATATTTCTACTGCCTCTCGGTTTTCTAAAATCCCTTCAGCACGTCTCGGTGCTCAGTTTTTGGTGCACGATGTCTCATTTGTTCATAAACGCGATAATCGTCGGCTATTGTATCTTGGAGATCGGCGACTGGGGTTGGTCGAAAGTGAAATGGACGATCGATCTAGAGAACTTCCCGATCTCGCTCGGCGTGATAGTGTTCAGTTACACTTCGCAGATATTCTTGCCCACGTTGGAGGGTAATCTGATCGATCGTTCAAAGTTCGATTGGATGTTAAATTGGAGTCACATCGCGGCCGCCGCGTTCAAATCGCTGTTCGGCTGGATCTGTTTTCTAACGTTCCAAAACGACACGCAGCAGGTGATCACGAATAATTTACACTCGGCTGGATTCAAGGGTCTGGTGAATTTATGCTTGGTGATAAAGGCCGTGTTGTCGTATCCGTTGCCGTATTACGCTGCCTGCGAGCTCCTCGAGAGAGCGTTCTTCAGGGGTAGACCGAAAACGATCTTCCCGACGATATGGACCGTGGATCGGGAATTGAAAGTGTGGGGTTTGGCGTGGCGCGTCGGTGTGATCGTTTTCACCATTCTCATGGCAATATTCATTCCGCATTTCAGTATTCTCATGGGTTTCATCGGTTCGTTCACCGGGACAATGTTGTCCTTCATATGGCCGTGTTACTTTCATTTGAAATTGAAGAGAAACTCGATGGAATGGAGCGCGGTAGCGTACGATTGCTTCGTTATATTTCTCGGGGTGCTTTTCGGTGTGATAGGTGTATACGATTCAGGCTCCGCCTTGATCAACGCCTTTGAAATTGGTCTGCCGTTTTGAACCAATCGCTGTCTTCCAGAGAAACAGAAGTTCTATTAACATGTAGGATATTTTACACTCTTATTCTGCTCAAGGGAACCATCGAATTGCAGCTTGCGACAATTGATTTCCAGCGTTGTTGCGTTATCGTTAAACGATTCGGCGAAATGACGCCACCGAGAAACAAAACCTGCTTATTTATTATCTACGTTCCCCTTTTTCTCACACATGCCTAAATAATCGAATACGACACACACACACACACACACACACACCAAAACCCGAACATCGTATCGCTTCTATGTATAGACGGCTGCAGATGCATTCCAAAGTGTACGCATTTCCCTTGAGAACACGAACCTAATCGAGTATATATATATATAACGCGACAGCGTCTATATTTTTGCTGGTTTCGAACGTTTATAACGTTTTATCGTACAAAAATGACGTGAAAAAACGCAAAAAAAAAAAATAAACAAAAACAAAGTTATGATTACGTGTCACCGCTTAGAGACATTCTATAAAAAAGGAAAAAGAAAGCCAAAAAAAAAGAAAAAAAAACTATGTCCCTTTAAATAAGAATTATATATACACAGATTCATTTGATCGAAAGCTATGGACAAATGGTTCGAAACATTTTGAGATTGTATATTTATATTCAACCAGAACTCACACATATCTAGCAAATGATCTATTCAAGACGAGAGAATCGTAGAGAGAGAGAAATAAAAAGAAGAAAAAAATACACACAGCAGACACACACACACACACACGTACACACAGAATTCTATCCGCGTGTATTTCGGCTTCGACGCGTGTCCTTCCTTTCCTTGACAATGATCGTCGACATTCAGGGGCTTGCTAGGAGAACATTTAGACTTATTTAGTGCGCAGAAAATGTGACAATATCTTACTTAGCTGTAAGTGATCGATGTCTTCCACATGCGTTTACAAGCGACACAGACACACGGTGAAATATTGTACGTACAAGTTAACTACTGTTACGCAGATTTCGGGATTTTATAATCACATTGCGG
>NW_017100261.1:6140893-6142940 GCF_001263275.1 Habropoda laboriosa
TTGAGGGTTATAGGAGTTAAGCGTTAATTGTTAAGGCAATGATCAAATTTAATGTATAAGTAAAGTCATCCGTAGATCATTTTAATTGGTTTTATCCTTTCTCGAGGAATCGTTCTCTCCTTTAACACCATCGACGTAGATCAATTTATCAATTGAACAATGATATTGCCTTATTATTTAAAAGAAAAAGAAAAAAAAAGGGAGGTTGATATCCGAAGTCGATATTTGATTTCTATGACGTTCAACAAACACAGCTTTGATTATAATCGCTGACCAAAAAAAACAAGGAAAAGGACAAACGTTAGATGAAATTAGGCAGCAATGTCATGCATGAAACTATAAATACAATGATCACAGAAGAAAGTTTATTATCGAGAGGGTAAAGTTGAGAAAAAGTAATTCAATTAATTATTCGTCCTTACGAACGTAATCTTTTCGATGTAAAATGATACATTAAACAAGGTTTCGTAGTTACACAGCAATTTCAATACAATTGGCAAAACGCGAAATTATTAAATCTCTTTCTTTTTAAACGCGCAATTTAAGGTTTTAGAAAGTAACATCATTCCTGAGAAAATCCTTGATCGTAACATTTAAGAAAAAAAGAAAAAAAGCATTTGTTCGTTAATATTGTCCTATCCAACGTCTTCCGATTATTGTTACGTGACCAGTATGCAGTACACAGTGAGTTACAAAAATATCACGGATAGTAAAGTACATTTGATTTTAACGCTGTACATCTTTCTTCTTTTTTTTTTTTTTTGTTTAATTATCAAGGGAATGAACTCGGAATTCACGTTAAAAAAAAATTACAGGTACTGCAATTCTTCCACTTTTCTCTTTTGGAGACAAAGCAGTTAAAGTCGAAGCACTCAATCGAGGATTTTCTTTTATTTTTCGTTTTTTTCCCCTTCATTCTTGTCTCCGTTTTTTAAATCTAGCCGACAACATTAGCTTCTATATTTTGCTTCGAGGCAATGTAGGATATTTATTATCTTCTGGAAACAAACCTGTAATACAACGTTGTTTGAAATTTCTAATATGTATCGAAATTCTTTGAATTTATCTCATAGCTAAGAAATCATTCAATACGATGTAAAAAGATATTGCACTGTAATGTGCGAAATGTTCATTTTTAAGTTGAAATAAAAATGCTTCTTTTTGACACAATTTTATTAATCAAAGTGTACACACTCGAACTTGACTTGGAATGTTTCTTTTTCAATTTTTTCTCCATAAAAATCTTTCTAATCGTACAATTACTCATCCTACCTGGCAGATCATTGATGTAAAACAGATATTTTGTCTAGGGTGCTTGCAAATGGATATTTCATACATTACAATTTCTCATTTCTTTTTTTTTTTTTTTTTGCTGCAAAAGAACAGTGTCAAAAATGCATTAATTTGTAATATGAAATGTAGCAAGCAGAGAAATGTTAAAATATTAATGACCAAAAGTTAAAACAGCAAAGGCAAACAACATGTTTCCTGTGAAATGATTACAATTTTTTATTCATTCCCCTTTTTCGTTAAATAATGTAAAGTATTGATAGGAGGTTCGTGAAAAATTAATAGATGTACGATAATTAGGTGCGTTATCGATTTGTTTGAGTTTAAATAATCGTTATTCAAAACATGTGTAAAATAGATATAACAATGATGACCATGTGTGCATTTTTATTAATTACAACCATTTTTATTTTCCGTTCGCCGGAGAAATTATACACATTAAAAGCGCGTCCGCAGAAACGCAAAGCTCTCATTTGCATGTCGAGAAGAATCTCGTTAATGTTGTAGTTAAAGATGAAACATACGTGACAAATGAAAATACATCGTGAAAATTTTACAAGTCCGTCATATACTTTCATCCAACTCCTAACATTCTTCCGATTCTCCTCTCCGATCTCTTCCATTGTCATTTTGCAAATTAAAGTGATATATGTATACTTGTGTATATCATTATCGATACGGCGATCTTGAAAACTATTTTTTCGTATATCATCAAGAAATTATTTTATTATTTTTTTACACTAACTTTGTGCATTTA
>NW_017100261.1:6161029-6171981 GCF_001263275.1 Habropoda laboriosa
TTGAGGGTTATAGGAGTTAAGCGTTAATTGTTAAGGCAATGATCAAATTTAATGTATAAGTAAAGTCATCCGTAGATCATTTTAATTGGTTTTATCCTTTCTCGAGGAATCGTTCTCTCCTTTAACACCATCGACGTAGATCAATTTATCAATTGAACAATGATATTGCCTTATTATTTAAAAGAAAAAGAAAAAAAAAGGGAGGTTGATATCCGAAGTCGATATTTGATTTCTATGACGTTCAACAAACACAGCTTTGATTATAATCGCTGACCAAAAAAAACAAGGAAAAGGACAAACGTTAGATGAAATTAGGCAGCAATGTCATGCATGAAACTATAAATACAATGATCACAGAAGAAAGTTTATTATCGAGAGGGTAAAGTTGAGAAAAAGTAATTCAATTAATTATTCGTCCTTACGAACGTAATCTTTTCGATGTAAAATGATACATTAAACAAGGTTTCGTAGTTACACCGCAATTTCAATACAATTGGCAAAACGCGAAATTATTAAATCTCTTTCTTTTTAAACGCGCAATTTAAGTTTTTAGAAAGTAACATCATTCCTGAGAAAATCCTTGATCGTAACATTTAAGAAAAAAAGAAAAAAAGCATTTGTTCGTTAATATTGTCCTATCCAACGTCTTCCGATTATTGTTACGTGACCAGTATGCAGTACACAGTGAGTTACAAAAATATCACGGATAGTAAAGTACATTTGATTTTAACGCTGTACATCTTTCTTCTTTTTTTTTTTTTTTGTTTAATTATCAAGGGAATGAACTCGGAATTCACGTTAAAAAAAAATTACAGGTACTGCAATTCTTCCACTTTTCTCTTTTGGAGACAAAGCAGTTAAAGTCGAAGCACTCAATCGAGGATTTTCTTTTATTTTTCGTTTTTTTCCCCTTCATTCTTGTCTCCGTTTTTTAAATCTAGCCGACAACATTAGCTTCTATATTTTGCTTCGAGGCAATGTAGGATATTTATTATCTTCTGGAAACAAACCTGTAATACAACGTTGTTTGAAATTTCTAATATGTATCGAAATTCTTTGAATTTATCTCATAGCTAAGAAATCATTCAATACGATGTAAAAAGATATTGCACTGTAATGTGCGAAATGTTCATTTTTAAGTTGAAATAAAAATGCTTCTTTTTGACACAATTTTATTAATCAAAGTGTACACACTCGAACTTGACTTGGAATGTTTCTTTTTCAATTTTTTCTCCATAAAAATCTTTCTAATCGTACAATTACTCATCCTACCTGGCAGATCATTGATGTAAAACAGATATTTTGTCTAGGGTGCTTGCAAATGGATATTTCATACATTA
Organism: Habropoda laboriosa; assembly: GCF_001263275.1. Classification (NCBI taxonomy): domain Eukaryota; kingdom Metazoa; phylum Arthropoda; class Insecta; order Hymenoptera; family Apidae; genus Habropoda; species Habropoda laboriosa. The sequence goes on from NW_017100261.1 coordinate 6,162,370, forward strand.
CAATTTCTCATTTCTTTTTTTTTTTTTTTTTGCTGCAAAAGAACAGTGTCAAAAATGCATTAATTTGTAATATGAAATGTAGCAAGCAGAGAAATGTTAAAATATTAATGACCAAAAGTTAAAACAGCAAAGGCAAACAACATGTTTCCTGTGAAATGATTACAATTTTTTATTCATTCCCCTTTTTCGTTAAATAATGTAAAGTATTGATAGGAGGTTCGTGAAAAATTAATAGATGTACGATAATTAGGTGCGTTATCGATTTGTTTGAGTTTAAATAATCGTTATTCAAAACATGTGTAAAATAGATATAACAATGATGACCATGTGTGCATTTTTATTAATTACAACCATTTTTATTTTCCGTTCGCCGGAGAAATTATACACATTAAAAGCGCGTCCGCAGAAACGCAAAGCTCTCATTTGCATGTCGAGAAGAATCTCGTTAATGTTGTAGTTAAAGATGAAACATACGTGACAAATGAAAATACATCGTGAAAATTTTACAAGTCCGTCATATACTTTCATCCAACTCCTAACATTCTTCCGATTCTCCTCTCCGATCTCTTCCATTGTCATTTTGCAAATTAATAAACGTTATGTTGCATTTTGCAATACAAGTGATATATGTATACTTGTGTATATCATTATCGATACGGTGATCTTGAAAACTTTTTTTTCGTATATCATCAAGAAATTATTTTATTATTTTTTTACACTAACTTTGTGCATTTATTCAATGAAACAAATGAAATTTTAAGCAGACTTGCAATTGCATTTGGAAAATATTCAAAGTTATTTATTATATTATAATTTAACATCTTTGTCTATTGTATCTTTTCGTACATTCACTGCACTGATAAAAAAGACGACTTTCTCTATAGAAGAAAGTATCTAAAAACTATAAATATCTGGTTTCGTTATGCTCTAAATACACCTTATCGGTACATAAAAGGTTCGCTCTATTCGGAAATGTTATTGCATCTATCGCAATGAAACTATTTGTAAGTCGCAAATTCTTAGCATTAGTAATGTTATTTCTTTAATATAAGTGAAAATGATTCACTTGGTCTTTGTTTGCTTTCTTTTCAGAAAATCACCTTATTTTCTTGTTTTTTTACTTCGGTAATATTTGTAAACGCAAAATCTAACACGGAAAAAGGATTCGAACAGGAATACGCCATGGGAATTGGTAAGATTCAAATTGTTATTAATTATAAGCACGCGTATATTTGTGCAGTAACTTATAATATTGACATTTTTGTTCATTATGGTATTACGTTGTTATAAAATTCTGACAAATCAACGAAATATTAAAAACTATCATTTCAAATACAGTTTTGCTACATTTTTTCGTATCCGTTCTAAATGCTGATATTTGTGCGTTGTAATACAACAATGAATTTGATATTCTTCATTTAATACCACTTAACCATTATGTTCATTCGGTTTTTCATAAATCTATATATCCTTTTTGTCTTTCAGATAGTGTACCTCGTGTAAAGGTAAAAGTATTTCGAGGCCCAAGCGAAGAGCAAGATGGAAAAGAATTTACTATGTGGGGATTTTGGATAAAACAACCAGCCAATATAAAATTAGCGCATTAAATGTGATTTTACAATTATCTGAAAGTTTTTCAGTAATTCCTCTTCTTTTTTTCTTTGTATAAGTGCTTTTCTTTATTTAAGCTTTTTCTACTTTAAAAATACATACACGTAAACCAGAATTGATAAGGAAGGAAGTGAATTTTTAATAAGTTAATTTTTTTTCTTTTCATAAACTGACCCTTCTTCGTTATCTTAAGAATAAGGTGGAATTTATTCAAAGTCGAAATTCGAATTGGAAATTACATTCTATTCGTTGAAAATGCATATTTAGGGTGCACAGCAAGTTTTCGAATAAAACGTCGAAGAAGATTAAATATAAAGTGGTTTATTAAAGATGCACATTTTATATATTGTCTATATTTATCCTAGATTTCGTACGTTTTGTACATTTAACATTTGCCTTCTTTATTTTGTTGTATCTGCTGAGAATGGTTGTCCAAGTCTTCTTTAGTTCCTTCTCCATGATACCCCGCTTTGTGGCCGGGTCCAGTTTTTTCATGATTAGGATTGCCTTGATTAGCCTTATTGTCTTTCGATGCTTTATCCATCTATTTAAAAAAAAAAAAAAACGGAGAAATATAAAATATACAAAAATGAGAAACAGTCGACATTGATTTGAGATACACCAAATTAGTATATAGATCATTTGATTTATACTTCTGACAAGGGAGGAGCTCCAAGCATGAATCTTACGTATAATGTAGTTTTCGAAAAAATATTTGACATGTATTTTTTTTACGTGTTGACTCTCATTTAAGGTGTGACAATTGTCCTCAAAGTTGGTGTTGAAAAAAAATTTTTTTTTCAATATCTCGAAAATTATTTGATTTATAAAAATGGTTCAAACGTACGAAATATGTTTGATCGCGGACATTTTATGTATTACTCTTACATAGTAATAAAAATTAGCCAACCTGTTATCCTTAGTCTATTACAAATAGTGTATTAAAAGTTAATACTCTTGCGTTAATTTTCATTGTAACACGTTACTCTATTCTCACGTAAAATTACATGTACAAAAGTGTTTAATTCGTAATTTTCTTACATTCTGTGCGAAATAGAGTTCTTAGGCGTGCATAGTTGGCAAAATTGTGAAAATTGAAAAAATGTTATAATACTAATATGTACATTGTACTATGTTTCATTAGTTGTACCTTAAATTGTTGAATTACTCCTGCACGTATAACGGATCACAAGCTTATGATTGCTCTTGACGTTTTTCTTACACCCCGTTTCAACACTGTCTGAGATCACACATCGCAACTCTTACTTATATCCGTTTTCAAAGTCCCCACCTCTTGGGGAACACCCCTTTCTTTGTCCCTCTTGAATCTTGTCACAAACAATGTATAGAGTAACCGATCCAATGTATCGTGAAAAATTTTGAATTTTCTGTCATATCGAAAAATATGTCAAATAAATGCAGATAAATATCTTAGTCTTATCGAATAATGCGATATTTAAGTAAGTTTAATTGATACGTGCTTTGTGTGCTGTTATCGTTGCACTTGGAGCCTTTGGTATCTTTTTTTTTTTATCATTTTTTTGGTATTTTAGTATTTATCTGCATTTATTTGACATATTTTTCGATATGACAGAAAATTCAAAATTTTTCACGATACATTGGATCGGTTACTCTATACATTGTTTGTGACAAGATTCAAGAGGGACAAAGAAAGGGGTGTTCCCCAAGAGGTGGGGACTTTGAAAACGGATATAAGTAAGAGTTGCGATGTGTGATCTCAGACAGTGTTGAAACGGGGTGTAAGAAAAACGTCAAGAGCAATCATAAGCTTGTGATCCGTTATACGTGCAGGAGTAATTCAACAATTTAAGGTACAACTAATGAAATATAGTACAATGTACATATTAGTATTATAACATTTTTTCAATTTTCACAATTTTGCCAACTATGCACGCCTAAGAACTCCATTTCGCACAGAATGTAAGAAAATTACGAATTAAACACTTTTGTACATGTAATTTTACGTGAGAATAGAATACCGTTTTGCAACAAAAATGAACGCAAGAGTATTAACTTTTAATACACTATTTGTAATAGACTAAGGATAACAGGTTGGCTAATTTTTATTACTATGTAAGAGTAATACATAAAATGTCCGCGATCAAACATATTTCGTACGTTTGAACCATTTTTATAAATCAAATAATTTTCGAGATATTGAAAAAAAAATTTTTTTTCAACACCAACTTTGAGGACAATTGTCACACCTTAAATGAGAGTCAACACGTAAAAAAAATACATGTCAAATATTTTTTCGAAAACTACATTATACGTAAGATTCATGCTTGGAGCTCCTCCCTTGTCAGAAGTATAAATCAAATGATCTATATACTAATTTGGTGTATCTCAAGCAGAGAAATGTTAAAATATTAATGACCAAAAGTTAAAACAGCAAAGGCAAACAACATGTTTCCTGTGAAATGATTACAATTTTTTATTCATTCCCCTTTTTCGTTAAATAATGTAAAGTATTGATAGGAGGTTCGTGAAAAATTAATAGATGTACGATAATTAGGTGCGTTATCGATTTGTTTGAGTTTAAATAATCGTTATTCAAAACATGTGTAAAATAGATATAACAATGATGACCATGTGTGCATTTTTATTAATTACAACCATTTTTATTTTCCGTTCGCCGGAGAAATTATACACATTAAAAGCGCGTCCGCAGAAACGCAAAGCTCTCATTTGCATGTCGAGAAGAATCTCGTTAATGTTGTAGTTAAAGATGAAACATACGTGACAAATGAAAATACATCGTGAAAATTTTACAAGTCCGTCATATACTTTCATCCAACTCCTAACATTCTTCCGATTCTCCTCTCCGATCTCTTCCATTGTCATTTTGCAAATTAAAGTGATATATGTATACTTGTGTATATCATTATCGATACGGCGATCTTGAAAACTATTTTTTCGTATATCATCAAGAAATTATTTTATTATTTTTTTACACTAACTTTGTGCATTTACTCAATGAAACAAATGAAATTTTAAGCAGACTTGCAATTGCATTTGGAAAATATTCAAAGTTATTTATTATATTATAATTTAACATCTTTGTCTATTGTATCTTTTCGTACATTCACTGCACTGATAAAAAAGACGACTTTCTCTATAGAAGAAAGTATCTAAAAACTATAAATATCTGGTTTCGTTATGCTCTAAATACACCTTATCGGTACATAAAAGGTTCGCTCTATTCGGAAATGTTATTGCATCTATCGCAATGAAACTATTTGTAAGTCGCAAATTCTTAGCATTAGTAATGTTATTTCTTTAATATAAGTGAAAATGATTCACTTGGTCTTTGTTTGTTTTCTTTTCAGAAAATCACCTTATTTTCTTGTTTTTTTACTTCGGTAATATTTGTAAACGCAAAATCTAACACGGAAAAAGGATTCGAACAGGAATACGCCATGGGAATTGGTAAGATTCAAATTGTTATTAATTATAAGCACGCGTATATTTGTGCAGTAACTTATAATATTGACATTTTTGTTCATTATGGTATTACGTTGTTATAAAATTCTGACAAATCAACGAAATATTAAAAACTATCATTTCAAATACAGTTTTGCTACATTTTTTCGTATCCGTTCTAAATGCTGATATTTGTGCGTTGTAATACAACAATGAATTTGATATTCTTCATTTAATACCACTTAACCATTATGTTCATTCGGTTTTTCATAAATCTATATATCCTTTTTGTCTTTCAGATAGTGTACCTCGTGTAAAGGTAAAAGTATTTCGAGGCCCAAGCGAAGAGCAAGATGGAAAAGAATTTACTATGTGGGGATTTTGGATAAAACAACCAGCCAATATAAAATTAGCGCATTAAATGTGATTTTACAATTATCTAAAAGTTTTTCAGTAATTCCTCTTCTTTTTTTCTTTGTATAAGTGCTTTTCTTTATTTAAGCTTTTTCTACTTTAAAAATACATACACGTAAACCAGAATTGATAAGGAAGTGAATTTTTAATAGGTTAATTTTTTTTCTTTTCATAAACTGACCCTTCTTCGTTATCTTAAGAATAAGGTGGAATTTATTCAAAGTCAAAATTCGAATTGGAAATTACCTTCTATTCGCATAGCAAGTTTTCACGCAACGCTACTTATCGCGACATTCGCATTCTTTCTAGTGTTCCTCTCTTTCTTACTAATCGAATCAGCACTGTTCCTAATCCCAATAAGCCGAGGGAAAATTTGTCGGATCTAGGAGAAATTGAACTTACAAAGTCTGGTTGGTAAGTCAGGTCTCTACGCCAATACATTTAAAGAAAATTGAAAAAACATTCTGTACTATTCATACGTGGTTCTATCTTTAGCAAAAAAAAAAAAAAATTGTAATGTGATCTTTTAGCGAAATTGTAAAATTGAAGTGGTAGTTCTTGAACAGAACAAGGTAATCTATCCTCTGAACGAATTCGTTCGTTTCTCGAGAACAGTAATTCGTCTATAATTAGTTCTATTGTGATTGTCGTTTGCACGCGATCTTTTAAATAACGTTATCCATGCACTCGTATGCGAATGAAAATTTTAATTGCAACTTTAATGTATTTCAGAAAGGATAAAAAAAACAAAATGTCGAAGAAGATTAAGTATAAAATGGTTTATTAAAGATGCACATTTTATATACTGCCTACATTTACCCTACATTTTGTACATTTAATTTCTGCCTTCTTTATTTCGTTGTATCTGGAGAGCATGGTTGTCCAGGTCCGCTTTAGTTCCTGCTCCCTGATACCCCGCTTTGTGGCCGGGTCCAGTTTTATCATGATTAGGATTGCATTGATTAGCCCTATTGTCTTTCGATGCTTTATCCATCTATTTAAAAAAAAAAACGGAGAAATATAAAATATACAAAAATGAGAAACAGTCGACATTGATTGGAAATACCCCGAATTAATATATAGATCATTTAATTTATACTTCTGACAAGGGAGGAGTTCCAAGCGTGAATTTTTATGAATCTTGGGTATAATGTAGTTTTCGAAAAAATATTTGACATGTATTTTTTTCACGTGTTGACTCTCATTTAAGGTGTGACAATTGTCCTCAAAGTTGGGGTTGAAAACAAATTTTTTTTTCAATATCTCGAAAATTATTTGATTTATAAAAATGGTTCAAACGTACGAAATATGTTTTTCACTGATCGCGGACAGTTTATGTATTATTCTTACATCGTAATAAAAATTAGCCAACCTGTTACCCTTAGTCTACTACAAATAGTGTATTAAAAGTTAATACTCTTGCGTTCATTTTTGTTGCAAAACGGTATTCTATTCTCACGTAAAATTACATGTACAAACTTGTGCATTGTAATAAAAAATGTTTCATTCGTAATTTTCTTACATTCTGTGCGAAATGGAGTTCTTAGGCGTGCATAGTTGGCAAAATTGTGAAAATTGAAAAAATGTTATAATACTAATATGTACATTGTACTATGTTTCATTAGTTGTACCTTAAATTGTTGAATTACTCCTGCACGTATAACGGATCACAAGCTTATGATTGCTCTTGACGTTTTTCTTACACCCCGTTTCAACACTGTCTGAGATCACACATCGCAACTCTTACTTATATCCGTTTTCAAAGTCCCCACCTCTTGGGGAACACCCCTTTCTTTGTCCCTCTTGAATCTTGTCACAAACAATGTATAGAGTAACCGATCCAATGTATCGTGAAAAATTTTGAATTTTCTGTCATATCGAAAAATATGTCAAATAAATGCAGATAAATATCTTAGTCTTATCGAATAATGCGATATTTAAGTAAGTTTAATTGATACGTGCTTTGTGTGCTGTTATCGTTGCACTTGGAGCCTTTGGTATCTTTTTTTTTTTATCATTTTTTTGGTATTTTAGTATTTATCTGCATTTATTTGACATATTTTTCGATATGACAGAAAATTCAAAATTTTTTACGACAACGGTAGTGGAAGATTTTTTATTTAAAAAAACAATTTTTATTAATTTAATAGCACAGTCTTATAAGGCATAAAAAGCCATTAAATTTTTATTATAAACATTTTTTTATATCTACTATAGTTTTAAAGATATACAGGGAAATAGAGTAACACTTATCTTCATTCAAAGGCTGTTTTCACCCTGAAGAACCGAAATTGGGCCAAAAAAAAAAATTGCCCGATACTTCTCTCGAGGTCCCCTATAAGCTATTTCAAAGGGAATTTGGGTTTTAATATACAGCCGTTTTTTCAACATTTTTTGGAACTGTTTATTTACAGATTACTTATTATAGTTTTAATTGTTAAAAATAATTTAAACATATTCACAAAATAAAAATTAACAAAAATATACATTCAAACAAGGTAATTACATTGTATTAATTATTAATTTGTATAACTTAATAACAAATAAAACTATAGCTAATATATAATAGCATCATTTCATACAATGTTAAAAAAATTCTCCTATCATTGATATACGTTGTAGGAATGACTGAGATTGGCAAGACAAAAGCTGATAGTTCAATCTTGCAGAATCATTTGTGGGATATAAATTTTTTTTCCTGATATTCTCAAGTAGTATTTGTGGTTCAAACCTTGTCTTTGTATTACTTTGCTTAATAAACGATTCTGTCTTATTTTTTATAGCAGGGGTAGAATAATGTCCATCAGGGGTAGGATAAGTTTCATATGTGTCAATATTTTCACTATCATCAGCTTTATAAATTCCTGAAGGAGGTGCAACAACTTGTACCTCTAAAGATTCAGGATCTGGATTATTTACATTTACTTTATCTTCTTTTTCTATTGTTATAGTTTCATGTACTGCATCACTTATAGATGGTACATGATTAATTGAATTTTTAGTAGAACTGTTTTCAGTGTCATTTGTAAAGGTATGCCTTATTTCAGATAATTTTACAATTTCAATTGGTTGCTTATCATCATCTTTATTTTTAACATCTTTTTGATGTAGCATATTATATTCTATGTTGTTCTTCTCTTTTAAATCATTTACAGGGATGAATTTCCATAATCTTGCTTTTTGATCTGAAAATAAATTCTGACTTCTATGACAACAGTATAATGCTCCAGGATCTATGGGATGTGCCTCTGTATTGAAAATATATCCCCCTGCATCTACAATACATTGACCCCACTGTGTTTCAATAACTTCTCCTTTCTGACCAGAATTGTGAATAAAATTATCAGGATCAAAAAGAAGATAAAGATATTTAGTTGTTTCTGCCAAAAAAAATGACTCCATTCTATCAGCCTTCCGGTGGTCTCTAACATCATTAATAGTTGCATAACCACATGTAGTTTTAGCACTATGTTGCAAACTTTTTAATATATCTATTCCTACTTGGATCAAATAAGGATCTCCTGTTGCTCTATATAAATACATGACTGATTCTATAAGTTCTGGTCTCAGTGGATACCCCTCTCTATTAGGACATGCTTCAGCTTGTGGTATATTATAAAATTCTGGTGTAAATCCAAATTGTTTCCAAACACTGTGATAATTGTGCAAGGATTTCATAGCATCTCCAATTTCACCAAACAAACTCAGTACTCCAGGCCAATAAGCATCTAAAGATTGAAACACAGGTAAAGTTACTTGACCTTTGGTCATAGAAACCCATAAATGCCAATCTTCTTGACGAATATATTTTTCAATGGCAGCCTTATGCTCATGAAAGATAGTTGCTAATAATGGATCTTGAAATAATAAAGTACCTTTTGCCAAGTACTCAAAATAAGAATCAACACCTGCACCAATTCCAGAATCTTGAGCTGTCCAATGACCTGTTAATACATCTACATGGTTACCTACTAATCCAATATTTGATTTATAGTAATGTAATGCTTTAATAGCATTCATGGCTACTTCTTCATACAATGGATCTCCTGTTAATCTGGATAAAGTTCCAAATTCTAATAAAAATGTTCCTATGCCAGCGGTACATGTAATGCTAGTTTCACCTTCCGGTACACCGTATTTCAA
>NW_017100261.1:6171994-6172996 GCF_001263275.1 Habropoda laboriosa
AGTATCAAAAGCTGCAATTAAACGTTTTGCCATATCTTCTGCAAGACGTAATAATGGGCCATTACAAGGCCATCCTGGTTCCAGATCAATGCCAGCTTTATGTGATAGAAGATGAGCACTGAGTAATCCTCCAACTACTCTTATATTAGTCTCAAATACAGATACATTAATATTAGCTTCAAAATTTGCTCTAGCACTTATAATTTCTGTCACGCGACGAAATTCAGAAAAATTGCCCATTACGGCAAGGGTATCCAAAGCATCAATAAGTGTTAACGAGAAACTACCCCATGTATCAAATCCATCGCAACTTAATGATCGCAGTTCATCGTAAGGATAGGCGTACGTTAAATAACTTGAATAAGCATGATCAAACATAGATCGTACTTCTTCTCTCAGAGCAATCAAATCTTTTTTTTCATACTCACGTAGTCCGTTTACCCAAGATAAAAAGCCAAAATATAACCATATCTTGCGTAGAAACATTTCGACGAAAATTTCGTAAATATTTGTAGTTCTTAATTAATTAAAATCTTGTTAATTATACTGTAAATGCATGTGTAAAGTAAAATTAATTTTTTTTAAACTCAGCATTTTTCAATAGTGATGTAAAAATTCTTAAAAACTGGTATCTGTGTCCATTTAGTACGTGACTTATTCTCATTCGTTATACTTTGATATCTTTTGCTATGCTTTTTTAAGTATGGAATCATATGTTTTACGGTATTTACGGTTATTAAACATGTTTATATACTAAATAGTAAAAATATATAAATAATGTATAAATCTAAAGAAGCTGACATATAACAAGGCTGACAGATTATACCATACATATATTTTCTATTTAATATAATTTACATTATCAGTTCTTTACGGATTTTATATCTGTATATGCATTTGTGGAGAATCGTATTTAAAAAGTATAGCAATAATTGATTACAAATAATAGAATTGTATAACGTTCAAAATTTTGTATACATTATACTACTAGAATTTATTTGA
>NW_017100261.1:6173059-6175659 GCF_001263275.1 Habropoda laboriosa
AAATTTTAAAAACGTAATATAAAACACAAATTTAGATGAATTATTTTAAAAGAAGATTATTGAAGTTATTTTAAAACAAATAGAACTTGTTAAGTATATTAACCAATGAAAGCTAATGTTCTCTACTTATTGCTATTGGATTGGTTGTCATATTATATTCCGTTGTTGAAAAAGATATACAATAATACATATGTGACACTCTTAACAGTAAACAGATTTGGTATGTAAAATAATACGCACATGATAATTTTTTCATATCAGGTTTAGCTAATAAACTTTTGTAAACTACAACCAATCCAGGATAATTCATTTGCTGTTTGTCACAATTATTGCTAGGAATCTTTTGAACACTGTTTCTAGGCAATGGCGTAAAATTATTAAATGGATCGTGAACGTTTGTATTTTATGTTTTTGGTCTCTGAAATATTCTGAATGATAACGTTGTTTGTAAATAACGTTTGTTGTGTATTGTGAGAGCAATATGTTTTTTAAGCTTACTAACAAAAGTATACGGAAAATTATATTCCGTTCGTTCAAACATTGTCGATTATTGGTTAAGATTAAGAATTAATAGTCATTCTGTACAACTGCGATAGCAATCGACAAAAATGAAACTGAATGAGCTTGTTTATTGGTAAGAAATTTTATATTTTAGTACATTTCAATAAAAAGTTATATAACTGAATGTGCATTCAATATAATAAACGATTTTATTATTTCAGGTATCAAAAGAAAATTGGCACTTACGATAAGCAACAATGGGAAAAAACTGTGGAACAACATATTCTTGGAGGATTTACACATGTTCCAATGAGAACTACAAAACTAAAAACAGAATTTATTGATGTAGATCTTGTAAGAGGTAATACAATTTAAAAATTTATAATCTAAGTTTGCTTGCATTGAATTATTTAATTTTATAACATTTAATCTTATAATTATTAAACATTTTGTTTTATAATTATTTAATCTTATGTGATATTAATGCATACAGGTTCTTCTTTCCCAAAAGCCAAGCCAAAGCATGGATTATCAACAGTAGCTTGCTTGGCACTGCAACGTCTATTATTTCTTCCCTTATACAGAAAGTGGTGGATACAGCAGACTAGTTTAAAAATCTTTACTTTATTTTTATTAGTATATAGTTTGCAATTGATCAGTATGTGTATATATTTTTGTCAAATGATTAAGGACAATGAAAGTGATGTATGAAATATTTATGTTAGTGTTGTAAATGTATATATAAACATGTGATAAATAAGATGTATGTTTACAGATTGTGTCAACGTCTGAAGTATTAATACCTGCTATTATGATGTTAACATTATGTATTGTCCATTCTCATATTGTGTCAACTCATTCAGGACCAACAGTAGCTGATGGACAGAGTAAGCAAAAAGTAGTTAGACGTTTACGACACACTAGATGTCGAATGGGTAAAACAAGGACAAGGCAAAACTTGCGTATGTTCTTCCATTTTTATAAGCATATAATAGAATCTTTTAGTATAATTATTATGTATATTTATAATCTAGTTTGTATTTATTTTGTATTCTACAGGTTTGCATGAAGATTCCAAGTCATCTCAAGATACAGCTTTTGAAAAAGCTGGTACAGTAAGCGGTGAAGTATTAACATCTGTAAGATTTGCTAAAAAAGTTATAGTTGAAAATCCTTTGACTGTTAATCGGTCACAGGTAAATATAATTTAGTATTTTAAATATGTCAAAATAGCTTCTAAAAACTTTATATATAGTAATTTACTTCTATAGGAATTTGAAACTGCTCAAACATTGTGTGATAATGAGCCAATAAATGCAGCTGTGAACAATCCTCTTCCCATGAATGAAGCTTCAACTAGTCATACTCAATCAAGTTAATATACTATATATTGTATTAAAATTTTCAAATGTAGTTGTATTTGCTTGTTTTAGTGTCAAATATATTTTTTTCTGCTGTAGATAATGTTCCAGACCAAAATATAAAAAATGTACATCAAGATGATGATGGATTTGAAAGTTTGAATGGAAATGTATCCAGTGATAATGACAAAAGTGCTACAAGGGTGACAGTAGAAAAACTTAAACAAAAGAGGGATACATTATTAAAAAGTAACGAGGAACGTATGCTTTGGTTGGAAGATCCTACTAGTCAACAAACCTCACAACTTAAATTTTCAGGTTTGATTTGTAACGAATTTTATTTAAACATTTTATACAATAAACTTAATGTATGTATAGTATTACAAATTGCTATGTATTTACTTAGAATAATGTATTTTTATATTTGAAACACAAAATATTTATCTTTATTTATTGAATTTCTTTATAACTTGTTACTTTACTAGTTATTATAAATTTATTATCTGTTTTGAACTGCTAACGCGCTTTAATCTTTGTTGGAAAGGTAAAATGGCCTATTAGCTAAAATGATTGTCTTCCACTTTCCACGCAGCACCTGAATTGTTAAAGATAGAAGACAATTCTTTAAATAATGAATTAGAATCTTCTACTAAGATGGTAAGTATTCTTGTTTCATTTTCAACAGTTTAATTGTTTACATTTGATTATATTAATCATTATATTACGTTATTTATATAA
>NW_017100261.1:6176094-6178698 GCF_001263275.1 Habropoda laboriosa
AAAAGTATAAATATATTAAATATTTAAGTTATTATTTAAAGGATAAAGATCACTGTCCCATGGGAACAGGATCAAGGGAAGGTCCACAACAATGCGAAAGTGAAGAAGAAGGGGAATGTGAAGAAACAGTTACAAATCATTTAACAGAAGCTACAACATCTGCTACAGAATGGATGGGAGTTACAACAAATAGTGATGACTGTAGCTATAGGTGAAAGCTTAAGGATTGCTATGAAGTTAATTTTTTATCATTTAAAATTTTATTTACCTAAATTTGTATAAATTAAAATATTACTTCATGAGAAAATTTATCTCTCTTATACATTAATAAATGAAGATAGTATAATTTTATTACTTTTGCTTATATATTATGTTAATTATCACAATTAAATTTTGCAGACATGTATAATATATTTCATGATATAACAAAAAAAATTTGTCTATTTTTTTATTAAATTGATCTTTTAAAAATGGAAATTTTGCAGTTCAGAACTTGAGGAGTCTGACTTACATAGTGAAACTAACAAAAATTATGGAGAATTTGTGGAGCATCCTTTTTCTTGGGAATTTGAATTACCACCCTCCATAATGCTTAGTTCTAATTGTGCTTCGTACGATCGTGGTAATGTATAATAAATTATAATTTTTAGTTACATAAAATAATAATATGAATGATATAAAATATAAATAAAATGTAACATACATCAAATGGCAACTTTTTCTGTAATTTAGAATCAACAATTTTAAATATAATTCTTAACAAATTTAAAGTCTAAGATATAGTTTAAGGATTAATTAAAATACGATAATTAAAAATTTATTATATTTCAGTTTCGTGTACTATATGGACACGTCGTGATATAAAAAAAGCTGAACTATCGGTGCTGGACATCAGTTCGGCTATTATTGCTAGAGTAGAATCAATGCCTGAGAGTATGAATTATTTTTATGGAGGCCTAATGCTTAGCTTAATATTATCTTTAATACCATCTATTAAACGATTAAATGATCATGTTGGAATGGACAATAGTAGCAATGCAACCAGTTCCTTAATACCAAATGACTTAACTTATATCAGTTTGGAGACATATAGCGACATTTTATCTAAACTTATAGATATGGCATTTGGAACTACTCTTTGGTAATTACGAAATATATGACAAAACTGTAATAATAAGGACATTCTATATGTAATAAGATATAGTATTATTAAGAAAATTTGTTTAAAATGTTAACAACTGGTATTCATTTCAGGGAACGTATGGTAGTGCTCATATCAGCATTTGAAAGACTTATATTGTCTTCTTTATTATTTTTTCTATTAGCAGTTGCAGAACGTACTTATAAACAAAGACTCTTATATGCAAAATTATTTTCACACCTAACATCGTCAAGACGTGCCAGAAAATCTGACCTACCACATTTTCGATTAAATAAAGTACGCAATATAAAATTGTGGTTAAGCGTTAGATCTTATTTAAAGGTAAATTAAAATCTTACTTATACCTTTCCTTTCATACAGACTTCTAATACAATCGTAATATTACAAATCATTCTAATGTAATATTTCTCATAGAGGAGAGGACCACAACGTTCTGTAGATGTAATAGTATCAGCAGTATTCATTGTTACCTTATTGTTGTTATCATTTGTGAGTTTGGAGTTAATTAAGGTAAAAACAGAATAAAAAATAATATTATAATGAAATTGAAGTGTTGTAAACATTAACACTTATAATATCATAGGACCTCGAAAGTTTGCATTCTCGATATAATGTTGAAGCGTTGTTTTGGAGTTTTTCTCTTGGAATATTTATATTACGTTTTATGACATTGGGTACAAAAATTAATAAAAAATACAGAAATCTTTCTGTTTTAATAACTGAACAGGTAATTGTATTGAAGCGAACTTTTTATTCAAAATATGTATATCAATGTATGTGCAGGTACATAATTCATATTTTTAGTTTAAATTGGAATATTCAATATTATTTTGTTTTTAGATTAACTTATATTTGCAAATAGAACAAAAACCACATAAGAAAGAAGAGCTTATGGTAGCGAATAATGTACTGAAATTAGCAGCAGATTTAATAAAGGTAGTACACAAATTTTTTTGCCATTATATATGAAAAATAGAATTAATTTAAATTGAGTTAAATAATTAATGTACACTTTGCAGGAACTTGAATGTCCATTTAAAATATCTGGTTTATCAGCTAATCCCTATTTATACACAATTACAAAAGTGGTACTATTATCTGCCCTTTCAGGAGTGCTTTCAGAATTACTTGGATTTAAACTCAAATTGCATAAGATAAAAATCAAATAAAAAGAGATATGACATTTAATATTTATTAACGTATAACTACCTCATGACGTTAAATGGTAAACAAAAATAACAATTTTGTTATTGAATATTAAGATATTCTAACGCAGCGTTCATTGTGAACGTTTAGAAGAATGTAGTTTCATTTCTTAATAGTATAGTTAAATATGTTCACATACATATTACGTATCATCGTTATTTCTCGTAATTGTTAGAATTTTATGTTTTATAATAACACTCCAAGCGACTAAAATGTTTCAGTTTATTATAATAGAA
>NW_017100261.1:6178785-6179064 GCF_001263275.1 Habropoda laboriosa
GTACTGATAACAAACTTCAGATATGACTGTGTTTTAATAATACCTAACAAACAATTTAAATACGTATTTATTGGTGCTTTGTATATATAGAATATTTAGATATTGTGTAAATATAATACTGTAAATACTTCTACAAACAATGTTTTAAGTGGAATATGCAGAATGCAGAGTAAAAGAACTAATAGTCACATACATACATCTCTGCAAAGTTATGAATATTGCAATTTATAATAACTAATTTTTTTTAATAAATATATTTGTGAAAACTAAAATTATATG
>NW_017100261.1:6179264-6184551 GCF_001263275.1 Habropoda laboriosa
AATTATTTAGATTGATTTTACATTTCAATTTACTTAAATTTTCTTTTTCAACTTGTTTTTGGATGATTATAATATTAAAATATGTTACAAATTCAAGTATGATATTCGTGTTGGGCGGGAGTAGTTTTTTCAATGCAACGAAAGGTAGCGTTTGATTTCTCTTTATGCTGACTATCATGGAAGTTTCCATTTTATTCTGTTATTACGCGAAATGCAATTGAAATTTTGAATAAAATGAATATAACTTTATTCTAATTATCTAAGTGCTTATGATTATGTGTTCTAAATAAGACTGATACAATAACTTTTTTTAAGATTGCAAATAACAAAAGAATTACCGTAAGCTGAAAGTATTTAAAAATAAATCGTACCTAACCCAACATTGTTAATTTAATTGTTGGTGAACTAGTGTTTATAATTTCCAAAAAACATACTATATTGTGATATACATAAATAAAGGTATTATAATGGAGTTGTATGAAATTAGTGATGATGTATGATGATATCGATTTACGTTACATATTAAGCATGAAAATTATATGCTTTTATTACTACTTTCTTGCATAAAAGATGGATTCAGACATTTTATATCATGTTTATAATTTATTATGTAGTATAAAATTATTTGTATGATTGTCTATTTTAAGACAAGCTTGTTTTAAATAAAATACATTTGTTTAACGCATAAGAAATTGCAATACTAAAGATTCTATCAAAATATTTGTTTATTTTATGTGCTTCAAATAAAAACAATTCAAAGTATTAGAATTGCATTTTATTTTGATTTATTCAATGTAATTAAATTTAAAACTTTTCTAATATTTACAAATATCTTATTTATATTTTTTAGATACTTAATTTTATCAGCATGTATAACTAAAAAATGTCAAACCCAAATGTAATTTATATTATATTAATATGAGGAGCATTTTACATGTTATTTTAACAAACCTAATTTTTTTTTTATCATCAGTGCATAATTCGGACTAGTAACAGGTTCAATTTCTCAATGTTGTTCCTGTCTAGTTTCGGAGGCAACCAACTGTGTCAACTACGTTCTACAATATTCTGACAATATAGTATATCATTTATGCAATATGTACTCATGGATATATAATAGGCCCCAAACTGCTAACACTAATGCAAATGTCCAATTTTCGTTGCCATTTTCAAAGTGGTTTCAAATTGATTGGACTTTGGCCTCATTGGTGAAAGTGGTGTGGCCATACGACGCGCTTGATATTATTTAATCCATGGGTTATTATATACAGAGTTTGTGTTTAAGTTTAAACAATAACTTTGCTATAACAATGTTTAAAAATTATTTGCTTGCTATTGTGTATAAAAGCATTAAATATTTGATCAAATACAAAAATTATAAGACAAAATATTTATTACAATTGAAATTTTACATGTTATTGATTATTACAGTATCATATTACAGATCTTATAGTATTTTAGCAGATCCTTGTTATATATATAATGGACATGGATAAAGAAGTTCCTGAAGAAACACCCGAATCATGTATGGCTTCTCAAAGTGAGACAATTTTGGGTAATCAGCAGTATATGTCAGAAATAAATACTGATAATCAAAGTAGAATATCAGATAAAAGTCACTGTAGTGATACCATGGAGGAAGAAACTGCATCTGCTGATGATACAAATGTATATAATGGTTCTACCATTGAAGAATGTGTTATGGGGTCTAACACAGACAGTATTGTAGCTACAGATGATTTAAGGCAATTTGATGTCCTGGATGATTTAGAACGTCATCCAGATCAGATCTGCTCTGATATGGATTCAGATACCAATGAAAGTATGGATTCCGATGTACCTGATGAAGAAATTGAAGCCATGCTTGAAGAAGGTAAATGTTACAAAACAATCGACTTGCAATAAATCTTTTTATGATTTTATATAAGGTAAAGTATAAAAAATGGTGATTAGATTATAATAAGCACAAAAAGTAATTTATATTAACATGGCAGAAATTTATAAGAATATATTTAATGTTTAAAGCACATCAAATTACAAAACTTACATATCAGGATTAAAAATATAAAAAGAAATAAGATTACTTGTTGTTTCTTTTTGTACTTCTCATATAGATCATGCAGCTGCAGAGTATTTTTTTAGTTAAGTATTATGTGCTACTGTTAGGTTTACCAGAAGAATTTAAAGGCAAAAGAAAAGACAAGAAGGATAGTGTACCATATGAAGAGAAAGAAAAACTTGTTTTGGATGGTAAATATTTAATTGAAATTATTTCAAAGTATTTAGAGAAATCTTGATATCATGCAATTGTGATATTTACATGATATTTACATGTTTATTAAGAAAGAGAAAAAGTAATATATTTAATAGTACAAGTAACACATAATAGTGGAATGCCTTTGTATTTACATAAACAAAGTAGAGTTTGTACTCTTGCAAAACCATATTTCCTTGGACCTGGCAGTGTGAGAAAACATGAAGTGCCTGTTAGTGCAATACCTTGCCTTCAATATAAAAGAGCTCTTTGTGAAGAAGAAGAAGAAAGAAAAAAACAGAAGGAGCGTGATCCAAACACAGAAGTTTGTAACCTTCCTAGTGCAAAAATCGAAACAATTCAAGAAAATCGAGCAGCCCATTCATTAGATAGTGAACAACTAAGAAATTATTGTCAATCACTATTTCGTTTTAAAGCTATTAAAGTAATGAGATTTCAGTAAGTTTATGTTAAATAATACTGAAGTAATATAAATATTCTTATAATATAGTAAGAGTAATTAATATACTTTAATAAAATACTTAATTATTAAATAGATCATGGTCAGCAAGAAGAAAATTTACAAAAAATAAAAAACATCGTAAGCAGCTTGAACGACCTACTTTACCTGATGGAACAAAATTAATAACATTTCCAGTTAGTAGTTCTGGTCTAGCAGGAAGTAGTGGTAGTAATACTGGAGATGATAGCAGTGGACAAAGACCGCCAAAACATTGGATAATGAATCCCTCAGGCAAAAGTTATGTTTGCATACTTCATGAATATGTACAGCATGCACTTAAAAAACAACCAACCTATAAATTTAAAGAATTAGGTAAGTTGAATAAAAAGTAATTGTTATGTTTTAAAAACATTTAAGATTTTGAACATAAGAACAAGGATTTATTCAAACTAAACAACCAATTCCAGAAAATGCTGCAACACCATACTCTGCTGTTGTTTGTATTAATGATATGGAGTATGGAAGTGGTTTTGGTAGTAGCAAAAAACAAGCAAAAGCTAATGCTGCTCGAAAAACCCTTGAAATTTTAATTCCTCAAATGAGAGATAAAATTTCTGGTGATAATGGTGGAGATACAGCTTCTGGTAATAACAGTCGAATGATTAAAGCATCCAGAGCAAATTCTGATGCTGATTTATCTTTCTTCGATGAAATATCGATTACTGATCCGAGAGTCGCAGAATTTTGTGCAAAAACAACTGAACCATCGCCGCATGCTATTTTAATTACTTGCCTTCAACGAAATTATGGTCTGGGTGATATGCACATTAACTATTCTGTAAACACATTAAAACATCAACGTAATGAATTCACAATGCGTGTTGGGAAACATGAAGCTACTGTTGTAAGTAAAGCTATAATGTATTAATTTCAAGAATCTCCTTTTAATTTTCATTATTGCTCTTTTTTAACATATTCTTGCTAAAACAACAACAACAAATAATCTACTAAACAATTTTCCAATATATAATTTCACAGTTTACTTAATGTAATTTTAGGTATGTCGTAATAAAAAAGATGGTAAACAACGAGCAGCGCAAGCAATTCTGCAACTTATGCATCCTCATATTCAATCTTGGGGTTCTTTACTAAGACTGTATGGATCTCGAAGTGTAAAATCTTTTAAAGAAAAGAAACAACTAGAACAAGAAATCACGTTGTTACAAGGTAAAGCTGCGGTCAATCAACCAAATCATGCAATTCTAAGTAAACTTAGACAAGAAATGCGTAAATTGGCTGAACAAAGGCAAGCGATACAACCCATTGGTAAGTTTGTACCGCCGGATTTGCCAACTGGATCTGCAGCTAACTTGAACAACGTAGATTTATAACGTACTAGTCAACTAGGAGCATCCTATAAATATTAATTTATTTTGTAAGTTTTATAAGAAAGAATCTTTAATTTTTTTTTATATTTTATGTTTTAAAAGTAAGCGCAAAGTATTTTATATATGTCGTTTTATTATAATGTGGGACAATGTAGATTTTTAAATGGTGCTTATACGCATACCATTACATATGTAATACTTCAGTTTTCTTTTTATTTTTCCTGCACTCTAAAACCAACTTTTGTGGTTAATTTAATGATTAATGATTAATGATGTAATGGAATACTGGTTAAGAATAAATGGAAATCATTTTTAAACTTTAGTTTTCAAAATTAAAGTTTTTCTATATACAGCGCGAATCTAAATATCAGTGAATGCTACCTCAATTGCCTTAGTCTTCTTGCACCACTGTAGATTCTTAAATGTACTTGACAATGTTGTATCTCTTTTCATTAGAATTGTTTTCACCTATAAAGTAAAATTAATATGACATAATTATTGTTTAAATGTATTATTTTATATATAGTTATTAAAGGACACAATTCATAGAACATAATCATTTATTTTTAAAGAATTGACTACAATAAAGTATATTTCAGTTCTATAAATATTAAGGCATCAAACTTGTATGCTAATAACAGATACATGTATTGAAAAAGTATTACAATTGTTTTAATGAAGCTGCTAATAGAATTAATAGAGTATAAATAAATTATCAAAGAATACATCAAATATTTAATTATTTCCATAGATATGTACATTACTTTAACAATTATATCTCTTGGTTTCTTTGGCACTTTTATGTAATTTTTTTTCTATATTACTATATTTTAATTCTGTTTTATGCAATACTTTACTCATTATTTAACAATATAAGAACAGAATTAATAATACAAGTATTGAATTTTATTTGTTTTAAAGCTTCAATTCTGTTATCCATCACAAATGTTACAATGTATATATTCCTAAATTCATTGAAATGGTTTTGTTTTTACTTTGACTATTACGGTACTTCAGTAGAAAATACAAACATTAACCCTTATTATTTATGTACTATAAATTATAGATTCAATTTGTGTTAATTATGTGAAAATGAAACTACCATTTGTTTAATTAGAATATAGTATGTTACATATATAAATATATTTCTACACAGATACGTTTAACGGCATTACAAATTAT
>NW_017100261.1:6184811-6189124 GCF_001263275.1 Habropoda laboriosa
GTTATATATAACTTAAGTTATAATACATTCTCCATTAATATTAATTTTTCAATTTCATTTTAGTATTTCATTAAATTTAAATCTATTCAATTAATTATATGTGTGTTTACTGTTTTAAAAATACACATTATCCAAATATTTATTTTTGTGTTTAATGTCGTAACCTCCGGAAAATATATAAAACTTTTGTCAAAATTTTTAAAACTTTTAATGATTTTTAAAAATTCAACTGTTTTTTTATAAGAACCAAATTGATAATTACATTTTTACATGACAGTGTATTTTGTTAAAATAATGATTTTTAATTCTTTAATTAGAATATGTATAAGACATGTTTGCAAGTCTATGTTCTTTCTGAAATATACTAAAATAATGTTAGTGACAACTATTTTGATTTTTTTTATAATTTTAATTTATGAATTAATATGAGAAGTTACTACTATTAATATATTTTATTAACTAGATTTGAATGTCTTTTATACGATGATCGGGTGTTTTCCACATTAATACCACTATTATAACTTACTGTATCATTGCATGTATTACTATCTCTTTATATTATACTGAATGTATCTACGTTTATAATTTCCAAATATTATTTACATTCTACATAAATATAATGTATATCTTTATTTTCACATTAACACTTAATGGCACAAATTATAAATAGAATACTGAAATCGCATAGAAATGATATAACATATATATGATTTAAATATATTTAAATTATAATTCAAAAATAAATATTTGTTATGCTATTTATCAGTACATTTTCAGACACTTGTATTTATTACACAATAAATGCGACAAAAAAATTACGAAATTTCAAATTGTAACAAGATAAAATTCCATCTTTTTGCACCTAGAAACCTGTTTTATGTTTACTATCAACATATAATAAAAAAAAATACTACTGCATTCCTACACATGATATTGTGTCATTTCACCTAATATTATAAGTACTTTATACTGTCATTTATATTTTACATATATCAATAAAAATAATGACATACTACCATATGCATAATATTACCTGCATTATTATTAACACTTCTAACTTTGGAGGCACGTTAATTCAATTGTGAACATAAAAACGTATATATATATTTAATTCGTTTTAGACCATTGTGTATATATATTTGTACATATTAATGCTGCACATATGCAAATATTCATGCTTTGTCTAAATTTGTATGTTCATATTAGCCAGTCGTTCATTTGTAATAACCAAAGCTTAAACAAAAAAAATCATTTTAAAACAATTTATGTATCATTACCAGGAAATAAAATGCGGTGAGTATATGCAAGAATATTATCTTCAGTAAATCTTCATAAAATGTTGAACATTGTGTATTGAAAAATCATTATATGGATTCATCATATGTGCTGTTTCCTGACAGGGCCATTTTTGATAAACTAGAAAGACTTCTGCGAGGACTACTACCAACTAAAAAACTACTGCTAGACTCCGAGAAAATTTTGCGGAAACTGGAAAGTATATATTATTATTAAAAATTAGAATTTTTTAATTTCTCGTATGGATTACTTACAATTTGCGAATACCAGATTCTGATGTTCTTTTCCAGGGTGCATCATCTGGTTCATAAGGAAGAGGACCTTGTACAGGAGCATCTTTATCATCTTCAACCCTATAATATTATAAAAAAAATAATATATTGTACTCTTACATAATATTGAAAATTATATTATTATATGATATTAAAAAAATTCTTTCATAATTTATATGGTAAAGTATATTATTGCTGACTATATATAAGACATACGTTTCAGGTTTTGGCCGATATAATTCTAGCTCATCTTCCAAATCTGATACTCTTGCTTTCAATTCATTACGCTCATGTAAAATTTCTTTTAATTCAGCTGTTGTAAATCTAGGTCTATCAGGATCGTCTAGATCATAAACAGCCTTATTTGTTAAGTCTGGGCAACCTGTTTGCAATTTACTTAAGTCTTCGTTTTCTTTTTTTGCCAAACCAAGGCGAGCGCGAAGATTGATTAATTCACGATTCTGATCTTGCAACTGAGCCAAGAAATCTGCTCTTTCTTCTACTAGCCCACGTGCCTGCATCTGTGCCTGACGTTGTTTCCTCTTTAATTCCCGGCCAACGACTCCGAGTTTCTCAACCTGTGCGGTCAGCTATGTAAAATACAAAAATGAAGTAGTATGAAGCAAGAAATATTAAAGAAAATCATATTATATCAGATATGATATCACATTTTACAAAAGCAATACTTAATCACAATTTATATTAGTCACAAATTACATACGAACTTAAGTACCAATTTACATTTTCTATTTCCATATTCTTTTGCAGCAGCTCTTTGTCTCTTGCACGAATTTGGTCTCTTTGTTTGTCTATCATAGATCTTAAATGCTGTAACACTGCTACATCAACTTCTTGACTAGCTGTGAAAGCTAAAAATATATTCATATAAGTAATAATACATATGTATAATGTAATATTACCAATATTGTGTTAGTAGGAAAAAGGTTGTTAGTACTTTGTTGAGTGCTGTACTGACTATCATTTCGTGTTTCTTGCAAAGCCTCTGATAATCGTCTATTTTCTTCTTGTAACCTTGTTACCATTTCTACTAAATCATGAGATTCTTGATGCCAATGTTCTTCAATTTGTTCTAGTTCCTATACAATAATTAAATATCTTTAAATAAATAGGCAAACTAGAAAGAATTTATAGTATATATAGTAAGCTTTATTTCTATATATTTATTGATTTTTTAAAGTAAAATACCTTCTCAAATTTTTGTCTATCTTCAGCCTTTCCAATTTTATCACTTTCCAATTGTGAAATTTTTGCTCGCAATTCTTGAACTGTAGTATTTTCACCTTCATTTTTGGTAGCAAGATTTTCTAGCAATTCTAATGCATGTATTACTTTTGGCATAAGATTGGTTACAGATCCTACACCATACAAATCTATCAGTTTCTCACATTCTTTTCCTATTTCTGATGCAATGTCATAAACATCTACAACTGATATGTCCGATACTACAGGATAGTCCTCCATGCTTTGGGTTGTATAATTTCCCAAACAAAAAGGCATGAATATTTTTTATATCAAAGTATGCTATATATAGACTTGCTGAAAATATAATAATATATTTTAAGAAAGATAATACCAAATACTAATTACTATTAGTTTTTATAAATTAATATTAAGATGCATTATATTAATCTCAATAATATGTTAGCATATTATATTGCAGTTTCAGTATTTTAAAATACATTGCAAAGTACAATTGACAATAGCAAAATGTAACACTAATTTAGTATTATATATTACACATTTTTATATTAATTTAGGCGTGGCGTTAATTAATCAAATAACATTCAACATACAAGAATGTTAATAACTGGAATGTATACATCGATAACAATTAATATACTAGAAATATGAGATCATGTCGATCAGTCACAATTGCAACAGTTACGTCAAATGCTACTTAATACTGCACAGTAATACAGATAGTAAATTTTATATTTAATATACATACTCGTACATATAGATATTTTTGTCATATACACTGTACAAATCGTATTTTTATAATTGATAAATTAAAAGGCAAAAAAACATTAAAGAAGTTAAAAATCGACAATCTAGTAATTCTTGATTAAGACTAGCTTCCTTCTTCTAGTTCTGTGATTTTCGCAAACTGTATCTATCAGTTAATGTTGATTAAAGCTACACAGTGATTGGGTCTTTCTGATCAAACTTATCTAAATTTATTTTAATTGTTTAATAATTGGATATTTACAACTAAAAACAACATTTTCGTCAAGCAACTGTAAATTCAAAATATTTGTTTATAATTTTTTTTCTTTTGCAATGTTGAGTAAAATGTTAAATAATGAGACCTATGGGTAAACTACACTACTCTGCAAGCATCATCGTAAAAAAAAATATACAAAAAGAGTAATATTAGATAAATATAATGACAATACACACATATGTAAACATGCACACTAACGTACGGCAAGTACACTACGTACGTGCAAGTACACACACAGCAATACACGCGCGTACACACATCAGCTTAAAATACTTTAATGAAAAATTTTACATAAAAAAGGAACTTAAATGCTGTACGACTTTTTCAATTTCGTTGCTTTCAACGTTTAATGTAAATTTAAAGAACAATCCGAAATATAAAACTATTTCTACTTTTATGAAACTTCTAGTAATTCTTAACATCATTTCCAATAGTTAAATAAAATATAAAATAACTGATATAATGTTACATTGGAAAAATTAAGAATACTGTGAAATTTT
>NW_017100261.1:6189451-6189663 GCF_001263275.1 Habropoda laboriosa
AAACAAAATTTCGAAGAATTCTTTTTTACAAAGATTGTAGGCAAATATTTTGGTATCACTTTTTATTAAAACATTATTTATATAACACAGTAATATACATTATATTTTATGTTACATTTGTAATATACACTTTGTGTTAACATTATTTTTTAAATTTCATATGTATGTTAAATTTTGTATGATACAATTTTGATAGTAGTAATAACTGATGT
>NW_017100261.1:6190209-6194856 GCF_001263275.1 Habropoda laboriosa
ATGGATCCAGTAAACCTTTGTCAATATTAATAATAAAATTCAATATTAATAAACAAATTGACAATATTAATATAATTACTCAGGCACTCTAAATTTATTATTATTTGATTAAAATTCAATAAAATAATATTCTTACAACATGCATTATGTTCAAACATTTGAAGCACACTGTATTATATTGATACAAAATTGTTAACAATCTTAATTAAACTGATATGCGTTTAATGTATTTAAAATAAAAGCAATCTAAATTATTTTAATGAAGACAATTTTCCAATAGCCTAGTTTAATATCACATTGCGGCAAGTATTTTATACTAAATACAAGTTTTAAAGTGATAAAAAAATATGTTACTTTCAAACGGTAAACAGAATATATAGCCATAATTTTCTGTAATGCACAAGTTGCACTTTTACTGTCGTTCACTGCTTCTTAATTAGCATAATATGTTAAAAATTGCACTCACATTGTCATTAATTTTAGTATTTGTTAACCAAAATTGAGCTAGAATAATTTTCGTATTAATAATTAAGTTCTGATATGTTACTTATATTTACATACACAAATATTTTATAATCATACAATAATATTGCAATATTGGCAAGTATTGATATCATTTAAGGTATCAACACTATAATTAAAATAGTTGTACTAATCTTTTACTTTGTATGCTTCAAAAATTCTTTTCTGTTAAAAACATTAAATCTTAAACAAAAATGAGACAGTTAATATATTTTATTCGATATAAAACTGCATAATGAAATATTTTTTACCCTATATTCAATATTATAGTAGTAAAAGTGAAAATGTAAACTGCAGCCAGACATAATTCATAATTTGTAATATAACTTTATATCTATATAATATTTTGTGCTATTAAGTTTTTAAATTATACTTGTGAATATATATTAATTTGTAATTACATGGTTTTACTCATGTATTAAATTAAGTACAATAAAATTAGGCTGCATAATTATTATTCATTATGCACTTCTAGTTTTCGTAAAATTTATAAATATGCCCATGCGTAGTACTCATTTCTTTAATAAAATTAACTTGCTAAAATAGTTATTTGATCATTAAGTTTTGAAAACATTTGAAACAATTTCCAAAGTGTTAATTATGTTATATAGCATATTAAAGTAATAACTTGGCACTTTTCGTTACTTATTTATATGTTTTTAAACTGTTTGCGATTTTGAATTGTTGCGTATATTTAAAAATAATTGCAAATAAACTGACACGGCTTGTTGTATATATAGTAAAAAGGTATTAATTTGTTAATAACATAATATATATACGTTATATAGGAAATTGCTCTAAATGTCAGTCTTTGCATTCGGCTGATATTATTTAAATACAATTAATTAGTATTTTAAAAGCGACTATTAAATAAAACTGTTTATAATATTTTTCCTTAACACAATTTCAACGTAATATAATTAATGTTTAAAATGGACAACATTAACAAAAACATATAAATCTACAATTTTCAAAGCTAATCCCTTAGTTTGTCTATTTACAATTGCAAAATAAAATAGTGTCATTATTTTTATGTCTGCAGCAATATTCTTTATATCTTTACATTTTATTTAATAACTCCAGATAAACATTTTAAACGCTATAATATGATTTATTATGTGTAAGTCTAGCAAGTATATCACATATTACTTTATTAAAACCCTCTAAGAAGGAAAGAAACGTTTTGAATAGAATTACTCTATTATCAACTCAATTTTAATTTGTATACTTCAGTCATCTTACATATTAAACTTTAAACTCCAGATCACTTGTAAGAGACATAATGGCATGTTCCTGTGTAATTGCAGCTAATTCTTTTAGCCATTCGTCTAATACAACTGCACATAAAACCACATTTTGTACTGGACTTACTTCGTTTGGCGATTCCCAGGACGTTTTGGTATAATACCTAATTGATAAAAAGTTTTATATTACTATAATGTTTAATTAGAAAATTAGTATATTTTTAGTCAAATTTTGTAATCTATTTTTCTTTAATAACTATATATTTTATAATTTGTCGTAACAATTTTATTTAGCTTAAAAGTGTAAATAAAAATTTCGTTTTAATTTTAAATATTAATAATGTAACCAGAATAACATTTACCGGTATCCAGAACTATGTCCAATAGCTTCTAATTGATTTTCCGACATACCAGCTGATTGATGGACAGTATTGATTGAACTGCTGGGACCAGAGTTACTACTTGATCTTCTAAGCATTTGCGTGAAAGATGACGTCAAACTCCACCTTTTGCTTTCACCTAGAAATATAATTAAGTAAGTATGATTTTAAAATATAATAATTGTATATTATTTGTACTGGTAAATCTTTGATGATTATACCTACATCGTTTGAATACTTCCAGAATGCATGGCAATTATTAAAAATAATATGATATTAACTTATGTATACGCTTCAACAAATCATAAACAAATCGAAATCACTAACCCATATTTGAGTAATCAGAAAGAAGATCATACCTCTTGAAAATGGTTCTCCACTTAAAGAATTTCTTTTAGTAGGTGCAGAGTGGGCAGCAGCTTCTAATGCATTTTTTCTTGCATTTACTAATTTATCTTCGCGGTTAATTAGAAATAGTCGAGCTTGTTCTACCAATATATCCACATTATTATGTTGAGAAAGAAACTGATCTATTTTATGTTTTAGTGATGCAAGTACCTAAAGAAAGAAATAGATTTCAAAAAGATATATATACATATGTACACATATATATGATTTGCATAGTATATTTATAATGAAGATATTTGTGCAAATACAAACCTGAAAAAGCGATCTAATACTGGGTTGAAATACCAGGGAATGATTCAAGAGAAATGACTGTAACAAAGGCTGAGGATATATTGCTAGTCTACTGATAAGACCAGTTAAATGTAAGTTAACATATAGATTATTACTTGTCATACATTCGAGTTTTCGCAAAAGAACGTCCAAAAATATACCGACATTCGGTTGTCCGTTAAATACATCTTGACGATAACTTTCTTTACTTTGTTTATTTGCTGTTAATTCTTCTGGTGTGATTACACTTGACTCCATGATGTTATGAAGAAATATACCTTGTTCCTTGTTTGATTCAATTTCTATTTCTTCGTGTTCGCTTATTCGATCTTCGCTGGGTTCATTATCCGGAGTTGACTGCGATGAACCTTTAAATGCAAAACTTTCATAGCCGCTACTCTCTCCTAATGATAAAAGTGAATTCATGGCAGTATTTGAATCTTCAATACTACTGTCAAGTTCCTTTTTATCAATTAATGACATTTCCTTAACAGATTCTGATATCCCAATATCTTCACTTAACAATTCAGCTATATCTGCATCCAACTTTGCTTGTTCCTCCAATGATAACTCTATTCCTGTTGTAGCAAGAGACTCCGTTTTCACTTCTTTTTCTACTACATTTAAATCTTTTCCACCTAACAAAGACTGAATGTTAACTAACATATTGTCTACTGATGAATTTTCATTAATTTCATTAGGAATTGTTGACTGCTTTAATGTTTCCAGTGACAAGGCTTTAATTGTTTCGGTTTTCTTCTGAGATTGATCTAATAATGTATTATCATCTATCAAAGTAGTTGCACTGCTAGTAGTACTATCTTTTGGCAGTTCTCCGTTATATTGATAAGACCAATTAGAACACGCAATACGGCACGCTCTTATTTTTTGTCGAGCATCACACAAATATGCATGATAATTTCCATATAAACTATCTGATAATTTGACACCATAATTTATTAATGCTGGCAATGATTTCAAAGATTCAGATGTAGTATTTGAATGTCTTTCATATGTTGTGCTATTAGGTAAAGAATTAAATTGCGAATTTATGGATGTAAGTGGTGAACAACAACTTGGTGTTAAAGATAAAAACTTTTCAGCTGCACGTCCAAAGGGATCTATATCTCTTAACCTTCTGCGTTGAGACAGCATTACATGAGAACAAGGACTCAATGCACCTAGACATAATTCTAGCATAATGTCTTCACAATTTAAATTAATTAACGTTTCAAATAGTCCCAATGTTACTATACACAACTAAAACAAAAAGTTAAAAATTGTTGGTTCCTTATTAGGTATCAGCCTTAGTAAATATTACGAGTAACGTTATTTTTTATAACAAATAATAAATATGAACAATGTACCCGTGATCTAGAAGATATCCTTTGAATAAGACTATCCAATATTCTGCATTCATCATAATTATCTTCAAGTAAAAATCTAACAAGTGAACGTAAAAGACCCGGTTCAGTTACAGAACGAAGGAATAAATCAAAATAAGCTGTTGCTGCAACTAATTCATCCACTGTTGTCTGTAATGTTAGAAAATTAATCATCTATAACTTTGTGTATGCATATATTGTATCGGTATTTTATTCAATCAAAGATTAAATAATGATTTCAAATGATCAATCATTTTTTAAAGAGTTTTCATGGTTTAAGATATGTTACACACAAAATTTGCAATTTATGAATAAATAATTATTAATTTACTTGAAAAATAAAACAATTTAGTATTAAAATATTACTTTGTGGTAAAAGAAGGATATTAGTATTCATATTAGTTTATTAGTTAAAAATAAACGTACATTGCATCTAAC
>NW_017100261.1:6194918-6199691 GCF_001263275.1 Habropoda laboriosa
TTTCAAATGCATATAAAAAAAACATTATTTTTATTAAAAGGAAAGTAATGACTGTTTCTAGAATTGAAATAAACGGAATATATTTATAAATCTTATTTGATGTATTATTTATTTCAAAATTTAGAACAGTAATGAATACCAATTGGTTATTCAAAAAAAATTTTCAATAAAATTGTATACTTATTTAACTAAACAATGAAACAACATAAATAATAATAACTAATGCAATATTAAAAAAAAATATACATATACTGTATATACATACTTTATACCACCTTTTAATAATATCATAAATACAAAAAATGATGCAGTACATAAGTGGCAAAAAAGGAATAAACTATTTCTTTAAACAATAAATTATTCCTTTTTAACAGAAATAAATTATTTTCTACATCACATACAAAATACATGACAGAAGCAGAAAAACGGAAAAGATTGCAAATATAGCAATGATAAATGAATATTAAGAGTAAATGAAAAATTGCATTCATGACTTATAAACCACATATTTTTATAATTTAGCAAGTAAAGAAACGAGCAATATAAATGTATTAATATTTTTTAAAAGTTTTAGTCAATATAATTGTAAAAGTAAAAGTACAGTGATAGTGGAAGTGTAAATAAAATTATTTTTACTAAAAATAAAATAACACATTCAAAAAATATAGTTTTTTACTAATTTTATTTAAAAAATGTTGTGCAAGATTAGTAAGTATAGGATTTGGAGTAATTTTATAATATAATTTATGTGGTTTAAAAGTTTTACAAAAGCTTTATGTGTATCTTATGCATATTAAAGATAAGCATAGAATTTCAGTGAAAGCTTAAGTCTGCAGTAATTACCATTATTCATGTAACAAACTTTATGCAATATTAAATAATTACTCATAGATATTCGGTTCATTGTCATAAAATACTGATTTATTTATACTGATAAGGAATACTAAAAAAATTGTATGAAGAAAATTTAAGGATTTCTTATACTTTTAATCAAGTGTAGTTGTTTTATTATAATTAATATGTTGTAATAAATATACATATATAGATATGTTATTATTAATTGCAAATTTATGCTTTACTGAAATTTTAGACGCTGATCAAACATGTCATTCTAATTATAGAGTTTTGTACTAACCCAGTGTTCTTGTGCATCTAGCTGTTCTATGGTCAAACCAACAGAATCCTGAGCACCATAAAAATATCACAAGATAGCCACCAACAATGATATTACAACATAAATGATTTGAATTTTATTAACATGATTATTAATACCTAATTAGTACTAGGTATTAATGTATACATTTACCATCACCATATTGAGAATGTTGTGCATTCGATAACAAATCTATATTTCAATTGAAATGTTGAATAAATATATGGCTATGAAGATCTATTAAGAAAAGTTGTTTAAAACTTCCACATTCAATTCAATACACTAATTGTTGTTATTTATTTGATATCCTTAAATAATTAAGCAGAAAATTAAGGTAGAATGAAATAATATTAAATAAATCTATAGAATAGAGTATATTGTGTATGTGTAACACTAATAATTTCATTTATAATATTTTATACTTGAATAAGTAGATTGCAAATACCTTCTTTCACCACATGTACATGTAAAGTAAAAAGATATTGCAAGGCATAAAAATCAAAATGCACAAATGTTTAATCAATATTTGTTACAATTATAAAATAAATATAGATATTCAAGATTCTAAAATTAATCCATAAATTTTTTACAGAATAATTCATTTTATTCAAAATGTAAGCAATTTTGATTTTGAAAGAATAACAACATAAAATATACATTTGTATGTTTACACTCACCTGCAACAAAGCTGGCCCCATCACAGGAACCAAGAAACCATGATATAAAAATTCCAATAACTGTTTTTGTACTAAAGGATGTGCAACTTGTGCGACAGCATTACAGAAGTCCAAAGAATTCATAAGGTGCATTAGTGCTGATATATCATTAACATCATCTGGCGTTAATCGGTACCAATCATCTGTTTCAATATCCAATTTTCTAGGCAACAGTGAATATAATCCACTGAGACCTGTAGCTAGTACCTAATTAAAAATGAATGTTTCATTAGTACCTCAAAAATACAATATAGACAAACAGAAGATTCTTCTTTTACATAAATGTAATTTTTTCTAAAGATTACATACAGGACATATATTAGAATAATCAGCAATATATAGCCCAACTTCGTCATTTTTTTTGGAAAGAGACATACAAAGTAACATGGAATCACGTGCTTGCTGTCCAACTCCACCTTCTCGATGTACATATGGTATTAACAATGTAAAAATAATAAATCTAAAAGTGTAAACCATGACTTTAATAAGTATACAATAAACATGTATGTGATGTATAATATTAACTATTTAATAAATATTAATTTTGCATTAAAGCTACACATAATTGATTCAATAATACTACTAATTTTTCTTCTACTTCTAATGGCATAATATCATTTGCACAATCTTCAAGTAATCGCAGTAATGGTCTGGCAACTGGTTCATGGGCAAGAAGAGTACCACTATGTGATACCAAAAGTTCATATAGTTTTAATTGTTCCAAACGCACAGCATTATTAAATCTGTAATATTATATATTTTATAGAATATACTGAACAGAATATGACTTACATTGAATATTAGTAAAAGCTTATAATAATAAAATTTAAACACAAATGTTTATCATAGTTTTATATAAAACACTACTACCTTCCACTATGTATGTTCCAATCATAAAGTTTAACAAGAAGATTTTCACTTAGTAAGTATTCCAAACATGGAGAATGTGTTGCTGTTGTAGATTGACGGTAATTATTGTAAAAGTTAGAATCTCGTAATTCTAAAACTAAAAGTGTTACCATCTGATCTATATGATTAACAACTCCAAGAACATCATCTTGATTACGTATTCCCTTGGGTAACTAGATAAATGCAATAAGATGCTTAATTATAAAACTGTATAGTTTTGTATCTGTTTACTCTTAGAATTATTTACACAAACATTAAAAAAAATTAAAAGTGTGACTCTCAGAAATGTTCGAAAAACTTTCTAATTTTCACTGAAATCTTAAAAATTCGACTCACAGATGTACGTAAAATGATTTCGTAAGCTTGTTGCCAATGTTTACAAAAGCTGTCATAACATGCTGATGGATCGGCGTCTTTTGGTGGAGAGTCTCTTGAACGCTGCTTACTAAAACTAGTTCTTAGTGGGCTACTTCGTAACCAGCTCATTTTTTCGACTTATATTTTGTCTACTCTCACGTTCATCAGAAACCTGCCTTTACACATCCTTCCTCTTCCAAACTTTTCATATTATTAACTGTCATAAAAAGGGTATTCTTCTGCTTTTCTTGATTTCAACTAACCAAGTTTCCCTGTCAAAATTGTCCTACTTATTGCGATAATCGCCCACCTACGCGGCAAGGACACAATGATAATACAAATCGCATATTTATTAAACGACTTGCGCATTACGAATGCTTTAACTAACACGTGCGAGTATATATACTATGAGAAATACTTCGTACATTTGATAACCAACAACTAGTCACTCACATTATCATGTCTGCCCATTATGAAATCGCCATATTTATTCAACTAAAGGTTTAGAGATTAATTGTAGTCTTTTTTTATTCTTTGTATTTTTCCAGTTGCACTTGCGGTGCGTTCGTGATTATACTTTATAATGCAATGTACGTTGTTCATTTTGTATTTTAGATTCATTTCAGAAAGTGTAATTCCTTGAGCAAAAAAAACTTAAATGTTCATTTACTATTTTAAAGTTGTAATTACCATGTTTAAATTTCACAAAAAGATCATAAATTTATCTGATATATGTATATCATATAATAATTATACTATCAATAAATTACGTTCAAGATAAACTGATGTATCTTAAATTTAATTAAATATGGACTTACAGAAATCCTTAGGTACAGTAATAATCATACCTATATTATTTAATTTAATCCAAAAATAATATACATATACCTAAACATATACATTTTATATGATAATAAAGTGATACTATTAATACCCATGGTTTCTATTCTATACTAAAATAATATATGGTCAACATTTAGTTGTCATAAATTCTGAATGGTAATAATAATAAATAGATTAAATGCAAAACAATACGACTAAATGTATTAAATTATAAACAACGAGCATAAAACAATAAAAATAATAATATCTTATACAATAGAAACTTTAGCAGTACAATTTTAGTGTCGTTATATAATTGTGATATTTCAAATGATTTCGGTAAAATATATTTGATGTTATTGATGTTAACTTAGACATACTTTTTTAAGTAATTATTTCAATGCAAGTTGCTTTTAGTTTCTGTATTCGCTTTTCTTTTTAAAAAGAATATGCAATAACTAAATAGTTTAAACAATTTTATTGTAACGACATATGTATATGAAATGTTGCGTGGATTCTTGGGGAATTTGAGGGAATTGTCACTTGTGGAGCGCTAAAGCCCTCTGCGCGTGATCGTTTAGTAGTTTTAATGAATGACAAAATGTAATATTGAATATTTTACAAAACAATAAATAACTTGGTAAGAATAAGGGTAAACGAAATGTTTTAACTCTTTATTTTATTATAAAATAATACGTCTAGACTCTATAATAGGTAACATTTATTTGTAATAGTTAATAGGTAACATTTATTTATTTGTTTGTTTTATCTATTGATTTCATGTTTTATTTCCGTCATATAATTTTTATTTTTGGG
>NW_017100261.1:6199710-6200825 GCF_001263275.1 Habropoda laboriosa
TGAAATAATTTATATTTTCGAAACATGAATAACATGCAAAATTCAGACTTGAAACCTAACCTGTTAAATATAATTTATTACAACTAAAAGTGTTAGAATTATGTTTTTAGTTGTTAAATAGTTAAATTAACAATAAATTTAATCTTAAATTTCTATTCACTTTTAGTTCCACAAATCAATATTAAGTAATCTTATACTTCAATATTATTGGAAACAACTAACAATGTTGCAATTTGCAAAAATGATTAAATTCATATTTAATATGAGTAATTCACTTTTAAGTAGAAATGATAGAATAAGTTATTGTGTTCAATATAATTTCTTGCAACACCAGATAAAATTTTGTTCATTTTATGTGAATAACTCAGAAATGGATGAAAATAAATACAAAAGAAAGACTGCAAGAGTTTCTAAAATTACACTTATACATCCAAATAGCTCTGTATCTGTTACTTTATTAGAGGCAGCAGAAAAGCTTGCTAAACGGCGACACCTTGAATTAATAGAAGTGTCAGATAGTAATCATAAAAGTGATAGAAGTGTTTACAAACTTATAAATCCCATTGAATATAAAGACCAAGATGATGATAAAAAAACAAAAGTAAATGAAAGTAACACAAAGTGGAAGACCACTAAGCTGTTCAATTTCAAATGTAACATTAATGATCATGATTTAGATATAAAGATAAGAAATATTAACAAAGCATTAAGAAAAAAACATATGGTTAAAATTATTCTTATTCATCCTGATGGAAACGAGGTAAGGGAAGTATTACGGATCTTTACAGTGGTAAAAAAATTATTAATGATAAACTTTTTTAAACTTAACATGTTTATTATATTAATTAATGTTTCAGCATATTTGTTGTTCTCACTGAGAAAATGAATCTGAATCATATAATGGTATTAATTTTACAGGCGAAGATTTTACAAATTATTAAAGAAAAAGTGCAAGGAAATCAGACAAAAATAAAGACACAAAAAGGAGTTTCTAAGTTTACATTATCACCTTTACTTAATGCTGAAAGTAATTCTTTAAACAATGCTGATAATGTTAATGAATCTGAAAGTGAGACAAAATAAGTTTCTTAAATATCAATACAAATAGCAGAATT
>NW_017100261.1:6200983-6203240 GCF_001263275.1 Habropoda laboriosa
TTCTGTAATTTAATATTTCAAAACCTACTTTGATAATACTCAACTATTCAATACATATTAAATATTATGATTGATATTATTACTAGTGCTTATTGTTAATATATTGATTACTGTATTTACACTAGAAAAGAACAGAGTTTTAAACTTCATTTTATATCATATTGTGTACAGTATCATTATTGTCAGATACAAGTGAACAGAATAATGTAACTATTTTTTACTTAATAATAATTAAACAGCTTATTACCTAGCGATATGTGACACATACACTATTATCCAAAAGTTTAATCATACTCAGATTAAAAAAATAAAAAATTATAGATATTTAATACTAGCTTTCTCTATTTACATTGTTCAAATGTTTCTAACTAAAACATTCAAGTAAGGATAAAAGAGTTAGAATGTTGAATTATATTATTTATATTTTTAATATTGATAGATTTGTTTAGAAAATTGTTCAAAGCAGTAGTTATTACATCGTTGGATATGGGAAATAGAATTAAATATACCGGATGTTCGTTTTAACTGGAAACGGTAGAAGATCGTAAAATCATGAGGCAATGAATGATGTTTAAAGTTTAGTGGCCTGGTCAAGTATGGTTTTCGCACGCAACATGCGTTACTTGATTTCGTAGGTTTTCACAATTTTACAATTTTTCTTAAAACGAAATGACTTATTGTTGTACTTTGTTGACATCATTTTAACGAACGCTATAATATTATCTGTAAAAAATATAGCATTCTACTCAAAAAAGTTGTCACAAGATTAACTTTTTGGGTAATAGTGTATAAGAATCATTAGTACTCACTTATAAATATTTCCTCGATCTCGGTAGAAGTTGTTTAATTAATTTTACTTAAATCTTAAATGTATAATTTTAATGAAGACTAATTCAAGTATGTGGTCTTAAACTGAGATCTATATTTCCTTAAATCTTATATCATAAATGCAATAAATATATATTTTATAATAATACTCATACAGATAAGATACTATAAATGGGTTGTTTTGGTGGTTAAAATATTTGAGAAACAGTACATTTTTTAATAATAATATAAATATCAACTTACTACATATTTTTCTTGCATAAAACATATATTGTTTCTTTATGTTTTTGTTTGTTTTATAGAATTTAAATATAATCTAGTTTTTCTTTAATTAATTCTAATATGGGTTATGAATATTTCTACAATAAACCCTGGTAACATAATTTTTTATGCTTTCAGTAATTAATTGGAATGCAGTCCTTTTTGCCTGAAAGTGTTATTACTATACAAAAGTAAAATACTAGTTCATTTTATGATAGTTGTAATGCATAACTATTATCATTTTTTGATGCTTTATAATTTCAAAAATTAAAAAAAAAGAAATAGACAACAAATGTGGTATGACATTTTGTGCGTTATGTTATATTAACTGGTTTTAAAGTTCACTGTAAATATCATCTATTTGTCTACAAATCAAGGAGTTTTTATATGCATTTGCCTTGTAATAAATTTATCTAGATGTACTTGTGTTATTGAACATTTTTTTTCTTAAATCTTAGAATGAAGTTATAAAAAAGTTAAATGAAAATTTAAATTCAGAAATATTATGTATCAATATACCAAGCGTTTTAAAAATAGATATTATAGTATATTATATTTGATTGAATGATGTTTAAAATATTGATTGTCAGCCTTTATCTACAGTGTTCTCAAATTTTTCTCTGAAAATGTACTACTATAGAAAATTAAAAAATTGTAACATTTAATAATAATGTTCTGATATGTTATAATAGTTGAATTCTATTTCATGTTAAAATCTCCATTTCGCTTGATTTAATGATACATGAACAAAATTTAATTAAAATCTAAGATTCAAATATGTTCAAAGTAAAAAGTAAAATAGAAAATGGATATGTGAAAAGTATGGATAAATATTATTATGGACATTCCATTGTACGACATTTTCTGTACTCTACCAAAGCAGGGCATAATTTGCCCCTTGGGCCAAAGGGTTGAATTTTTACTGTTCTGGTTCTGTGCTGGTATGATTCTCCGCAAGAGGGTGTACAACGTGACCAATTGGACCATTGAGTCATCTTGCAGTCAATTGAAACTAATTTTACCAATGATACATTTTAACATCGCCATATTTTTTAAATTAATTAAGAATACTATATACATTATGCATTATAATAACAATGTCAGTTCATGAAATTGTTATTACTTAACGATTGTTAGGTTACTTATTATTATATTATAATTTTATTGT
>NW_017100261.1:6203406-6203613 GCF_001263275.1 Habropoda laboriosa
TGTCGATAATATAAAAATTTTATTATTTAATCAGAATTAATTCATAGTGTAATTAGAATAAAAAAATACGTCACTAATTTCGTCTTCAGTCCAGAATAATGCCTAATGTATAACGCATATTTCATATTTTCATACTCTCATAGGCACGCTTTACTTTTTATTTTATACAACTAATTAGATTCTATTTTAATACAACTGATTAGATTC
>NW_017100261.1:6203631-6219331 GCF_001263275.1 Habropoda laboriosa
CTTTTTCCATTCGTAAAATTCGCCCTCGTCCACCGCGTTGTAAGGCTTTGAATTTTATTTTTATTTAGTAAATTTCTAAATAAATTCCGTGGAATAGCTTCATCTTAATAATACTTACAGCATGGTGGAAATTTATGACATTTTCTTCTGCGATGCAATTTTTTAGGGCAGCTTTTACCATTTCCTCTAGGTTGTACCTAAATCATTTAAACGAAATTAAGTTGCATTTATTGTGGTAAACTCAATCATAAGATACAAGGTATAAAAGTAATGCAATGCCACGAAAAAAAGAAAAATATTGAATATTTATTTTCCCTGCTTTCTTTTGACTAAAAAAAATTATTTACCATAATCTCTCTTGTACTGACTGTGATATCGTGACATCCAGTACATTTCGACCAGTTATTCCATTCAGATACTTGACAGTCGATGTCTTTAACACTATCAGGTGATTCCATCACTTGACTGTCTGGTTGTATGCCTTTGAATTCTAAACTTTCTGCAAGAACGTGTTACACATTATATATTATTTTACAAAAAATTATTTTAAAAAGTTTTAAGTAATTTGATCATTCAGGTTTAAATTAATTCAGGTTCAATTAAATTATTTGAGAATTCGTAACATAAAAATGAAATACTTATCGCTACTTTTTGTTCTAAATCTTTTTAATTCCTTCAAATTTTGGTTTATAATTACTATTTTCAAATTTATTATGTTAAAATGAACAAATCACTAAAAAACATATATTAGTAGATACGTTTTATCTAGAATTACTTCTTTTCCTACATAGCGAGCAGTAAATGCAATAAAAAATTAAATAAGAAATACCAAGGATCAATTGAATTACACAATATAATTATACTTTTCTATTTTTTCGACAGTATTCACTATAATTAAAGAGACTCGATATTTATTTTGCAGAATGAAATAGTGCAAATTGCTAACTAGCGTCACCATGGTGAGCTCGTTTTGTCTTCGTGCTGCGTTGCTCCTGTGCAGGTATGTGATAGCTGAGAACGCTGCTGAGAGACACCTTATAGTTTTTCATCATAGTCGACAAGTTTGTCCTTAACTCTCCTGTTTGTTTTACAAGCAAGCGTGCACAGAATAAGGGCGAAGTTAAAAGCACAAGTCTTGATGCTCAAACGATAGTTTACGATTTTGAGGCTAAGAGATTTTGAACGAATGCATTGAAATAGTGGAACTTCTCAAGAATTAGACATTATTGAATTTTGATAAATAGAGAATTTTCGGAAGATTGTGTTATTGTGTTATTCTTATAGGACTTATTAGAACTTCTGAAAAGTTGCGTGAATCTTATCACACATTTTGCAAATATCTTAGATTTCTTCAAAATTGCGACATCTCTAATATTAATTACATATTTGCACAATGTTGCTTGACATTAATTTGTGAAATCGTGTAATACAATTAAAGCTGCAGTCTAATTAAATCTGTCCTTGTAAGACTAAATTACTGTTTGAAAAGTAAATTTAGTAAATATTTTATGATAGTTATGCATTTACCATTTCTGTTTAGCAGTATCAAATTTTTTACTTCATTGTTATTTACAGTTACATGTTTGTACAGTTAAAGATCTTTATAAATTTGTAGAAAGTCTTTTCATGGATAATTTCTAATTTATTAGCATTGGATAATAAAAGAAAATAATCATTTTTTATCCAAATTAAAACGGTGAAAAATATTGAAATTATAATGTAGAACTTACTCTGAAAGTCACCGCAAACATTTATGCAATCTTGTTCAGTTTGAAAATTATTTCGGTTCCCATTGCAGCCAGAATAACTAAATAAACGACAACGACCTGCTTGTTTGTCGAAATACGCGCGTAAAATGTTACCTTTGCAATCTCCTTTCGTCATCGGTTCACTGCAGATCTCTGTAATCAATTCATTATCTTGTTAATTTTCTTTTCTCTATTCCTTGAAATACGGAAGTAAATATCATTGTAAATTTTGATTATCAATAATATTCATTGTTGCACAGAATATCTATCTGCGTAGAATTCAGTTGTACGAAATTAAACAGACGTATAATAAATCCGTATTTGTGAACAGGAAAAATAAGGTGATCAAAACTATCTTCACCTTATTGATGATTATCTTTGATCAGCTATATCACTATTAAGACATTAATATGACTTCGGTAACAATTTTTATGTAAATCATTTATTTTGTACCAAGCTGTCACTCGAAACGTTTTAAGAAAAATATACGGGCGCCTAATTATGGAAAAAAACATTAATATAATAAAATGCTTAAATCTAATAAATAAATCAAATTCATACGAGGAATCATGATAAAATGTACAATAGCAGTGCAAGTTTAAATTGTTCTTGAAAAATGATAATGTACATTTTCCATCTTTGAACATATTCGAAAAACAAGTTTTTTCGTTTAGATTTGATTTCTGTAAGATAATAATAAAATCAAATTTGATTATTTTTATGTAGCATGGAAAAATAGAAATTGGTTGAAATGATTTTTTACAAAATTCTTTTTAATGTTGTTGGAATTTCCATTTGTACGAAAGTACAATGTGATAAAAACGATCGATACTTATAGAACAACCTTGTAATTACGAGGTTAAACACCATCTCCAGTTTCATAAAGTCGTGATAGAAATTAACTGCGGTGTACCGTGCCGCTTAATTGCAGTAGCTGTAGGTGTTAGTACCTCAAGTTTATATTCTGAGATTATGAGCTGCTGTTGCCAAGTATATAAGAGGGCTGATATAATTTTAAGGAAACAATCGAAACCTTGATGAAGTGGTTCAAATCCGACGACGAATTGGTAGACACAGTTACAATGGGAATTAAGAGATTTTACATTCATTTTCTTTGTTAATAAGAAACGCCTTGTTATTTTTGAAGGGACGTAATAAGTTCGTTTGTTCAGAATATTGGTCCTCCTGTGACAGTGGTTATATAAATTTATGATTCTTTGTGCTGTTTGCATCTCAACTATTTTTAAGTAATATTTTTGAAGAAATAAATAAAAAAAAGTATATATGTATACATACAAGGCTATTTCTATGATTAATTTTTAGAAACACTTTGTGTGGTTGTTGAATATAATTAAAGGGGGACGCTATTTCAAACGAAAGGTTCGACACTATGTTCTTTCTATCTCACTATAAATAACTATCGCGCGTGCGCAGTACGCTAGAAGCGCCGCTCTAGTGGCGAATATAACAAACACTCAACACTTTGAATAAGAAAAATTATAATTTCAATATTTACTACAAGAAAAGAATAGGTTGCATTCATTGAGGCGGAGTGCCTTAATTTATACAAAATTTGAGGTAATTTGTTATTAAATTTCTTCTGTATATGTACATATTAAATGCTTGAATTCCTCTCTGCAATTTCATTTTCTGACAATAAAAATACAACGAAGTAAGAATGTTGTTCAATAGTTTTGTTGCAATTATTATGAAATTAGTATTACAATTCATAGATAGTTAAAAAGTTGTGTAAAAATTTGAAATTAATATGCTTGCTTTATAATGAAACATTATTCATTGGTAATTTTCTCGACTTACTTTCTGCCTCCTCTCTCGTGAAATCACACGTTGGAATATTGGCTACGCAAGCAGTGTCACCTATGCTGCTCCAGTTCTTTATTACGAGTCTTGATCTTAATTGAACACCAGGTCCGCAACTGGAGCTGCAGGGAGACCATAGGGACCACTGGGTGTAATGATTCTCAGGACACTTCTAATCAACGAATAAACAGGATAAAACATGTTAGATTTTTTATTTTATAATACCTAACCTAACCTATAATTTCTAAGTACTTAACCCTTTGCATATGATTTACTTAATTTGATATATTTTTAGTGTCACTGTGTATATTCACGACAAGCTTTTCTTCCAAATCTTTGAAATTTTGAAGATTTTTATATTAATAATTAATTAAACTCGCTTTTTAAAATCAGTAATTTTATACGTGCATTTATATGGAAACGTTTATAATATAATATAAAATTGTATTACATCTAATAAGAAATGTAATATGCAAAGGGCTATGATATGAATTATTTCAAAATTAATTGTTATTAATATTTTCAATCGTATTCTGTTATTCTTTTTTTTTAAATATCGCTGTATTTGTTATGGCGAAGAAAAAAGAATAGCCAGTAACTACACGTATACTCTAGAAAAAGACATGTACAAATTAAATGATGTCACATATGTACGATGGATGTTAGTCGATCGCATTTATTGCAATAAAATTACATGTTACATGTGTGACAGAATATATTTAAGAAATGAAGTTATTATGTGAAATTGTGAAGTGATCAATATAAAGCGATCGCAATTTATTTTTAATTGATTTGTCGTGCTGAGTGAGCAGAAGGAAAATTAAAATTTATCACCGAAAGATTACTCTAATGTTCTACAGTAATTTTCGTTTCTTTATATTAAGAAAAAAGCTAAATACTAATAAAAAGCAAATGTATAAATCGAAAGTAACAGTGCTAACAATAATGACGCAAATCACAGCAAATTGAGAAATAAAAACATTGGGGAAAACGGCAGGAAAAGAAAAAGAAATATAAAATAATACTTATCGTTGAAAATATTCAAAGAACGATATTTTGTTTACAGTACAAGGGAGAATTTTACTTGTTGCTTCTGACTCACTCGTACCTCGTATTACTGGATGGTCGATTTCACTTTTCTCGCGAGTAAATCGCCCGACTTACGTGAGGATGCCAGTACCATGGATGGATCTGCGAGAAATGGTGCAGGTATGGTTTATAGTTACTCGCGCATGGAACGATTATTCTGAACAATTCGACATTCGTTAGTGATGATTTGAACATCATATAAGTTATTATTAAAAATAGAAATGATTCTTTTATTATTATTATGATGATTGAGTTTCGACAATTGGTTAATAATTTTTGTGAACGACAACAAATGAGTATTTTCGTTATTCGATATTATTGATGATCATGCGAGGGAGTAGAACAATTTAACATTTGTTCTTTTTTTTTTTCTTTTCTTATATAAAATTAAATTCTAGGAAACTGTTGGATTATTGTTAATTTTGTTACCAACAGAGGGTAACACTATTCTAGCGAATAGTATCGTAGTTGTAAAGAGAAGATTTCTTG
The DNA here is from genome assembly GCF_001263275.1 of Habropoda laboriosa. NCBI lineage: Eukaryota > Metazoa > Arthropoda > Insecta > Hymenoptera > Apidae > Habropoda > Habropoda laboriosa. The sequence continues at coordinate 6,208,779 of NW_017100261.1, forward strand.
TTACGGTGGTATTATTTATAGAGCACTTTTTACCAGAGGAGTATCAACGAGAAACATTCGGTTGATATTTTATAATTGGTCGAATAATTAATATCTAATTTATTTGCTCTTATTGTAAACGATTTTTCGATAAATAACTAATACACTAGCTCAAAAGTGAAGTTTAAAAAAATTTATACATTGTTTTACTCCCCACATCATGATATATTTTTACTGTTTCTCTTTGCTTCTTTAAGAATTCATTCAAATCAGAAACAATATATTGCCTCTTGTATTCACAATGAATACGGTTTTACGAGATAAGATATTTAAATAAGCAAACAATATTTGCAGCTAATTTCTAAGAGTTAAGATAAATTGTTAAAAATGAGATTTCATTCTATTTCTCACCCGCTCGATAAGCCAACAACCTCATGGGCAAACATTTATCGTTGCTGAAGTGCACGCGTCTCGCGACGTTTTGCGCTAGTTAGCCGGCGTGTTACGCGGCAATTAGTAAGTTCTTGCAAACTATCAGTGGTTCTGTACCTGCAGCCATTCCTCGGTTACCTCCACCGCCGGTTCCTCCCCTTCATAATCCTCTCCGTCACCATTGTCCTGATTGCTATCATTCACCTCCTCCTCCTCCTCCTCCTCCTCCTCCTCCTCCTCCTCCTTCTCTCCATACGGAACGTTCTCGCATTTGACCGTCTGCTGAAGTTCCGGCCCGTCGGGTATGAGTTTGCACTGTTTACGGTGTTTCTTCTCTCGGAAGTTCCGAGATCTGGTCATGTGCCCTAGACCGCAGGTCGTTGTACACGAGCTCCAGTCACCCCATTCGGTCAGGGCGCACATCTCCGAGTCTGCTAGACTAGCGTACCGTGATTCTTTGCTGCTGTAAAAAGGAAAATGTATTATACGTGGTAGAAGAGCTACAGCGAGGATCAAAGATTAACCCGTTAACGCTCGTGCCCGTTAACGCTCGTGCCCGTGTCACACACGTGCACAACTAATCCGTCCATAAGTGGATAATTTTGTAAAATTATGTATTTTCTTTCAATTTTCATATTGCGGTATCTTTTCTGTTACGGCAAAAATATCAATTACACAGCATTGTAAATAATGGGAAATTCATTGCTATACGACTAGGAAACGATTAAAAAATAAACAAAATTGATGATTTTTTGGCGCATCAAGTTGAGAAAAATGTGAACGTTAAGGGGTTGATGTACATATTATGAGGCTTCCGGGTGTAAGCAGTGTTCTTATGGATAAAATATGTATTCGTACGTTCCGCAAGCATTGTAGCTCGCTTCGTCAAGGTTCGAATGACACGCTGATATTGACGTTACTATAACGATAGTCATTATCTGTAGCGGTAGTTATCTGTCGAACCCTTTTGAAACTCTGCATGTAATGTAGGTACGTGTAATAACACGTACATGTTATACTTCTGACAGGTCTGACTACTGGTTGATTTGTACTACTTACTGATTTCCTATTTTTCCAATTATTGACTAAATTGTTGATGCTATAGAGATATTCTTTTGCGACAAAGTTTACGGAAAGAAAGGGGAAAAAACGAGTTCTCTGCTTTCGTAGGTTTAAATCTTCTCCTTGAATAAAAATTATTTTTCAATTTTCGGTCATTTATCTAAATTTGTTCTTGTAACCTGAATCGACGAAGAAAAATAGGAAATCAAGGTAACAAGTGAAAATTTGAAACTGTTCATACAATTAAATTTCTAGGGAGCTTATTGCACAAGTAAAAAAAAAAGAAGAATAAATAAAAGTTCCGTTTCGATAATGTACACGTCTAACTATACTCTTACAAAGAAATAAGAAAAAACAGTATTTGAGTTCAAATCTCATTTTTCTCCTCTTTTATACACACAAACGAACCCAACGTTCACTGCTACTTGTTCTGTGGTGTTTCCACCACTTGTCACCTGGTTATTTTTATTAAATCATAGCAATTACCAGTGAAGACTTTTTCCATAACACGTTTGCCTGTCAGACAGCGTGACGTTGCACTTGTGCAGCGTCGCAGCAGCTTCGTCCCGATAATGTCTTTGTCTTAGCTGGGTGCCACGACCGCACGTCACGGAACAAGGGTTCCAAGGACCCCATGGTTTCACTCTGCAGGCTTCTGCGTACGTTAGAAATTATATTGCTCGTCAACGTCAACTCTAGAAAGCGATGTGTTTGCGTTCTCGTTGCACGAAAGCTTCTAAATAAGGATCTCACGGTAAGACTACCCCGAACACTGTTTTAGAAATTTTGTTAACATATTTTTAGGCAATTTCTATTCAAAAATCACTCTGAACACATTTCTAGGTAATTTAGCTTTTTTTTTTCATATTCGAATGCGTGTTGTTGTAGTAAATATACGGGGTGGCTCTGAATTGACGGTGAAAGGAAATTTGAAAAGGGGTGAATTTACGTGAAAAAATAATGTCGATGTTGAAAATACGTCGGATAATTAATTTCGTCGTATTCGTGTTAATTGGTATTGTTTAAAATTTGAATAAAACTTCAAGCAGTATTAAACGGAAAATTAAACATTTTTAACAAATTGTTTTGTGTAGATTTGTATTTTCATGTTTGTTATTGCGAATGATATATATCTGTCTTTCTCTCTCTATTCAATTTCTAATTAAGTGATCACCATTTTCTTTGATAGTATATTTCAGTAATTACGTAGTGGAATAGTTTATTAAAAAGTATTTGTCCGAATTGTAAATTTATATAATCCCTTTCTGGTATTATCGAAAAATCTACAATTGGTATAAAACGAATTCAGTTCTGCAGATGATTAGGAGGAATATTTATTATTATAAGAGAAGAATTTTTATTTTTACAAAGCAAATGAACGAATATTTTTCTACTGCAATTTCAAAGCAGCATTGAATCGTACAACGGGAAAAAGAATATGCAATTTGAAACTTTTGTCGTGTTGAAAGTCTTAGTGAAATTAATAATTTATTAACAATTGATTATTGTAGTAATTCCGAGACACACAGTGCAAAATATAATAAAAATGCAAAGAAAAGGTAAATAAAAAAAAATTTCTACTGCATCTATATATTACACAATAATATTTACGTTTACAAATCAGTAATGAAAATCGTAAGTAATTTTAATTTACATTGTTTAGAAGTGTAATTAAGTAAATATAATTAGGATGTCTATTGTAGAACTTGGGAAGAATAATAATCGACAGATTTAATTAATTTATTAATAATTAAAATTATTAATAGAAGTTCCGTTTGACGATGATAAATCGACAGGGGAGGAACTTTTGAATTATTATCGTGATATGAAATTTCATTAAATCGATCTCTTTCAAGTATTCACAGGAATTACTTACGATTCGCTCATATTGATTTTCAATAAATAAACAGGCATACTAAAACGAGACTTTATCAAATCTTCATTACCTCCATTTTCTCAGAAATCGTCAGCTTGAACATTTCTAACAGTAATTAAGCAAACAGACCACGACACAGAGACCATAGATGTAGTCACACTTTTTCAAGCTTTTATTTCTCTCAAATATAAGTACATTCTTTAAATAAATATAGTTTCAACCCATTTGGGACCAAGTACATTCAAATAAATTTATCAACGTGAAATTGATATTTTGCCTGAGTTCATTTCAACTGAGAACTGTCATGTTCTCGTCGATGATTCCAAATGGGTTAATTTAAATACCAAACGTGTTCTCCAAATCAGCACGAAAATTCATAAAGTCATATTAATCCTTCCACCGCTGTTGGCGCCTATAGGCGTTTCGAATATTTTCTCGCACCGTGCCCTTGGCGCCTATAGGCGTTTCGAATATTTTTTTGCACTGCGCTGTTGGCGATTATTTGGCACACTTTCACCTCAATTTAATCCATAATTTTCCCCATTTTCGCACTTCCATCTTAATTTGAAAAATAATAAATTTTAAAATTTTAAAACACCCAAAACAAAAGATCAAAACCTACCGTAGCGAAAGGGTTAACATTAATTTGAAGTAATGTTATATCATTTTTTTTATAGAAAGAAACTGTTGCAGAATTTATCTTCAGGCGGTACATAGTCTCTATAGTCGTGATCAGAAAATAAAAAGAACTAATACAGAAGCAATACTTGCTGTTTTTGCGATTACTGCTAGTTGGTGGCGTTGCACCTGTGTCAACTGCATCTCCTGGCGCACCCTCGCAAGCTTTCTCGTAAAGTCTTTGACGGTTCAAGTAAAGCCTGGCGAGGGGTTTCATGTCCAAACCGGATGGGTCGTAGAATGGAGATCTTGAATCATTTGGATAGGTCGAAGTTATCCGACGAATCGGTTCTTGTGGATCGCTTGGAGAATCTGGTGACTGCGAACGCAACAAAATTTCATTCACTTGTATAAACGAACGAAATTTATCGAGATTCGTATAAAGTGTATTTTGCATTGTACAAAATATAAAAATTTTATAAAAAAGTAATATGCAAAATTAGTGTAATAAATTCAATTCGATCGGAGGGGAAAGCCTCAAGGTGAATAAATTAAGATTCCACTGGAAGCAATTGATTGAAAAGGAGATATAAATTAAATTAGGATCAATCGTTTAGGAAGAATCTGTCTTTTAGGATTTCAATTGAATTTCACACTTCAATACTACACTTACAATAGGGTGTATAAAACAGAAAACCTAAGAAAAAGAAAGGAAACGCGATAAAATTCGTTAGAATTCAAATGAACTTATTAATTAGTATTCGATTATTTTTCCATTGCTGGCACATCATTTCTCTCAGTTGTTCCATTATTTACCTTCCGCTTCTTCTTTATTACACATCACTTCACGGTAGTTGTAGACATTTAGATTCATGTTCGCGTGTTACAGGAGCGCAAAAGCGACGCGTTTCCCGAGAACCGTAAAAGTGGTGGCGTCACGAAGCGACGCGACGGGGGAAATTCCCGGTCGGCCGGAAAAGCGTCGAGGGCACGTTTACTTCGACGCCGTCAGCGATTTTCAGACGATCCGTAGCCCCATTGTCAATTGTTAGACTGCGAGGCCTGCTGTCGAATTTATTATGCGATTTTCTGCGGCCGACAGCTGACGTTCATTTCGCCCACCCAAACGAATCTTTTCTGCCCCGCGACGAGAAATACAATGGTTGAACTGTTCCTTTTTTTCTTCTTCTTCTTTATCTTTCACCCGCCCAAACGGAAAACTCCCTTTTCCGGCACCTTCGAACCCATTTCTTTTCACCTGCCATTTGCAATTTTTCATCGATTCTCGTTCATTTCGAAAGTGAAGTACCGTGAACATTTTCAACGACGAAGTCATTTATTTAGTACGATTCGGATGAAAATTTACAATTATTTGACGCGTATACATTGTACGTACTGGCCAACAAATTACCGAACTACGCCAACCAAGTGAGAAGGTAGAAAAATGTAGCAATGATAACTAAACTTGCGCGATTAAATAATTATTCAGTTAATTAGAAGGAAAGAGGAAGTTTCATGGAACTTCGTTCGTTCTGAACAGATTGCAAATAATTTACCGAATAAAAAAAGTAATACATTGTGTTCGACATTTTATACGCAATGTACTTGTTTTCTGTTTACCGGGGATGATAATACCGAATGTTATTTACAATTATTCTTATAATTATAAATTATTCTTTTCTTCAATTTTGCGAGTTTTATTGTACTTCATGCCTTTAAAATTTCTTTCTTTTTCTAGAATATTCTTATTCTTACAATCATATTACTATTGTTATCATTGTATCATTCTTTACAACGAATTAGGTCATCGCACGAGAAAAAAGGTTCAACAGTATCCGAGTGGAAATTGACGTTCACGATCGGTAAAGAAATTAGTAAAAAAAAAGCGGGAAAATTTCGAGTACAGTAAATTTAGAAAATAAAAAACAAATTCTGCTTACCAAATACGTGATTCCGTCATCGGTGCCCGCATCGTAAGGGTACAAATTCAGTTCTTTGTGTTCGATCCACGAGCAATTACCCAGGCACAGTTCCAAACCTGAAACTCCGACAATCCAGTCCGGCGAAGGATCTGTAAAATGATTTTTCTTTTTACATCGTACACTTGAGTTGAATCGGTTGAAAGAAATTTCATCGAGCGATTATAATTTCGCGAACTTTAGATTAAAGCACGTAGCGCTCTTAAAACTTTTAGGAACTTTCCCGTTTAATAATATCATCGAATTTTCACGTAATGAAGAGACGTTCCGCTTCGACGTTTTTTTGTTTTTTAATTTTATTACAGATTTGCGAATTTCAATCTTATCCCTAAATTTTACTAGCTAGATTTCATCGTTTGCAAGAATAAACTAGACACGTTATAAATCCAATTAGACGAGGATTTTAATGAAACTTCGCTGAATTATTCCATAGAGTTCAATCTGAAAACTGCTACTTTTCGATTTTAAGAGAGAAAAAATGAGGAGACGAGGCTAGGCACAAGTGTCGCTTTAAATTAATTAATTAAATTCAGTTTGAAAGAAATATACTTCTTCTATGTAGATGCACTCTTACCAATCATAGAAACCAACGACATGAGATGGTGTTTACGGTCAACACGGAAAACTGCGAAAGTTTTCCCAGTAACGTTAGGATAACTTATTCCTCTGGCTTTGATTATGGTCCTGATATGCTCGCTCTAGAGAAAATGAAACATTTTTACGTCAATGTTTATCGTTTACTATTAATACCAATATGTAATTTAATAAATTAAATATTTGACTGAAAGTTAATTCTAATATCTTTCCTCGTTCGATATTACCAACTCTCCTTTACAAATCGTTCAGTTCAGAATAAAATGATACAGAATAAAATTGAAAAAATAAATTTACTATTAATACCAATGTGAAAGCAATTCGTTCGATCTAAGATTTACGTTAATTTAATAAATTAATTTAACGAAGCTAAGCTGATAAATATTAGACGGAAAATGATACAGATTTGCAATTTACAATTGTCAGAATTGAAGAAACAAATTTGTATTCTAATAAGATTATTTACTTGATCTTTTAATTCTGATTCCAATTTCCTGGTCGATCCAAGTTCAGCCACTTGTCGCAAACCTGTGCTCGCAATACCATTGTATTTCCAAAATCTGTAATCTACCGTATGCGAAGCTCCGATCACGTCTGAAAATCGAATCAACCATCCTTTGCTAGGGAAATCCTGTAAGAACGTAAGAAAGTAGTAGTTTGTTAGGAGAAACACTTGTGAAACACGAATGTTGGAACTTCGAAGGAAAAGATTTGAGATTCTACATTTAAATGCTAAACACACGAATCTTACACGTAATCGAAACTACTTATCTAAATTTCACCAAATATCGGAAATCGTTAAAACGAATGTACATGCATTCGCGCGATTCTCTCCTCTGGTAACGTTTCTCTATAATACTGTTACACAATCGAAATACACACACTGGGATAACTTTAAAAAAGTTTCGTCGAACTTTTCGTTCCAACCCATTTTCACATCGTCAAGTAGCTCGGTTTTCCTCCACGAGGTATGATATTATTGTAAGAAAATAGCATTGTTAGTCTCTTTATTCAGAAATAAGAATTTCAACTGGAACTGAGATAATCCTCCTCGAGTTTCCAATTGTTTCGATAATGTCCGTAAAATTGACGATGCAAGATCGTGCCTTTTTTCATTTTTATTTTCAGATAAGTATAGTATCGTGTTTAAAATTTATATTTCTCTAAAATTTCTCTCTGAAATTTGTTTACACTGAAATGGAATGTTTAAAATGTTTACGTTCCTGTTACACTGTTTGAAGAGTATAATTATTGTTATTTGTCAATTAAACGGAAATTGCACATATTTTGAAACGTTTCGTAATGGTAGTCGACCGGAAGTTTTATCCTTCTTTTATAGATTTTAAAATTTTTATTTTCTTCGTGCAAATGTTTTAACGAATATGAATTCTTTTAATATCATCTTCCGGGAAGAATTTTTATCGAAAACAAAAGAAACCGAGATTTCATTTCCATAAAACACGATACACTTCGCATCCGGTGAAATGTACCCGCGTAAAGAACGAAAGAATGAAACACTCCGTGACTTCGATTGCTTCGGCAAAAGTGAAAATCTTAGAACAATGAAAAATGAAATCCACAGCTTTCACGTCCAGCTCAACGAATCACACATTTCCAAGTGTATTCATTATTTCTTTTCCTTTCGTTGCTTTCAATTACACTTCGCTTTTCAACGAAATTCGACAGACTTGAGGGAAAGGTCTAATTGCCTCGAGAGAAAAAAACCAGCTAAAAATTGAAATGACGAAATGTACGAACCTCGTATATTCTAACTTCGACAAAAGAAGAAGAAGAAGAAGAAAAAAAGAGAGAGGAAGAAGGAAGAAAGTTTCAGAGAAAATCTAGTTGCCTTTTTTTTCGTTTTCAACGACGCCGTTCAAAGACGTCTCTCGTCGAAGAAACGCTTAAACATCGGGGATCGATAGAGGGGACTCTATGCATTTCTGTTTGTCGATTTTATTTGACGAGCTCTTACGTGCCTTGGGGTGAGTATTTCTAGACCAAAGTCCCTCGAAAGTAACTTCGTACTTCGCCTCATCGCAGGCACAGCATTCTTGCAGCACCGGTCCCTGATCGTCCGCCTCAGCTCTCGAGTCTTGACATATCTTCAGTACTAAGTTCGGATCATCCATGTACCATGTATCCGGCGTTTCCAATATCGTCGACCTATGAGAAAAACAAGTCGAAGGACACATGTTAGACCGGATTCACGTCTTCGTGATCGTGTTAATTCTAGATGTCTATGCTCACTGATGTAGACTCAGCTTTTCGTTTTTTTTAAAGTTACACAAAGGTGATCTAATTTTTTACGTATGTTAACCCTTTGCACTCGGAGGTGATTTTGCTGTAGAAAAGTTTGCGATCTTCGTTTGAAATATTTTCAAACTGACGAAGAAATAAAGTATACTGTTTTATTTAAATATTCAACGTACGTGTATTCTCTATTTCACAATTTATGGAGGCCCATAGATCTGTTCTCTGTCTTCGTTAATCATTCACCAAGTGACGATTATTTAATGTCGCTTCTCAGTCGACGCTCGATTGCAAAGGGTTAAATCGATAGCAATTGAACTGCATTCTTTGTTGGCAGATTACGTTTTTCGTATATTCTCCGTCACAAATATTGGGATTTTCTGGAAAGACTAAGAGGTTAAGGAGCGCTTCCGGAAGTGGAAGAATCGCTGGCAGAAGGTTGTGGCTTTCGGAGAGCGGTACTTTGAAGGCGATAACATCGCAATTCACACCAAGATTAATTCTTTCTTCTTGCGACAACATCGCTTGCGAAATTGATCGCTTTCCGTTATATTTCACGAGTACGTTCAATTTTCATGCTTGTTATTAAAATATCCCTTCACCTGATAAATATGCAACCGCTACCTTCGGAAGGGCTGGTCCAGGCCACAGAAATTTCCTCTTTGGGCACCTTCGAGGTCTCCACAACAGCGTTCGGGCAAATTTCAGAATACCTCGTTAACGATTCATCTTGAAGATCGAAAACGCCACTTTCCACCCCGTCCTCTTCGCTTTCGGGTTCAGCTGATATTAGAAACCTTGTGAATTTTCGTGGTATCACGCCGGTACTGTCTGCTTGCACAGTTACTGAAACAAAAAATTTGTTTAAAACGGTTTTTCTAATTTTTCTTCTTTTTTTTAATCGAGTTTTAACCCTCTCGATGGACATTCAACATCTTCTCTTTCGGCCGTATCGTTTTTTAAAATTTGTTTTGTTAAATTAAGACAGAAGAGTGCGAAGGACGAAATTAATGTATTCTGCAGTTATCAACATCAATTTACATTTTATACAAATTTATAAAGAACGATTCTGTGTTCTTAATTTCAGTGTTCGTTGAAACGCGCGAAAGATTTTCCAAATTTTCGTGGTTCCACTTTAATTAGTAAGAAACCCAAAATCGTTTCACCGCAATGGTTCAATGCACGACATTTTGTAATATCTTTTTCGAAACGGTTATACATAATGACGAATAAACAGCTTAATTTCACGAGAAGAAAATCCGAGTTATTCCGTCAACAGTTTGTTTTTTTTTTTTATTTTTGAACGAATATTCGTACGGTAATATGTTCTCCGTTTAATCGGGCGATCGCACGTTTCTCTCGCAAGGCAAAAAGCTACATAAATCAGCCGGCCAGGAAAATTACTTTATTGCTCACATCGCAGCAACATTGTAATACACCCTAAAATTACGCATACACTCGTTGTTGCAATGTTACACCACGTGTCTCGTATATATTGCTACTCATGGTTTACAAATATACCGTGAAATTTGTTAGATTTTTTTACATTTGCACGTCAGGACGAACAACTTTCCACGTGAAATTTGCGCGGAGCTGTTAAAAATAATTTTTCGCAATTTACAAGTTTGCAATTATAACTTGGAAAATACAGCTGACCTAAGTAGGCGTGAAATACGAATTTAGAAAATTTACTTTTTAAAAATTGCATAAATTTAATATCGGAGTTAAAGAGCTTTTAAGAATAATCTCTCTTTTACTAT
>NW_017100261.1:6219358-6240641 GCF_001263275.1 Habropoda laboriosa
TTTTATTATGCAAAATATTCTACGTATTTCCTATATTAACTTTATACATTATTTAAATACGTTCCCCAATGCTTCAAATGTTTGACATCTTCATACGTCGTTAATAATGATCGTCGTTAATAACGATGGTGTACGAATCGTAATTATTATTTATCACGATTCCCTCCGGTTGACACATTTCGATGTAATTTGTTTATCCAATATCCGTTACTCGATACAATTTAATCTTTTTTTATCTTCCACTATCGCGAACGTTATTTTCCATTGATCCAGTTTAGTTGCAATACTTTCAAACAATAAATCAATTAGAAAATTTACAATCGTCACAAATATTTTCATTTTCTCTCTGTTTGTTAAGATTTAATTTCTCCTCTTCCGTTCTACATTTATTCGATAAACGATCTATTGTACAAATACAATTAATAAATACCAAAATGACAACATCGATATTGAAGAACCTATCAAAACACGCGTTCGTTTCGACTATTGTTTTACGTTTCATTATCGGCAACGCGAGTTCGACAGGTCTCAAGTTGAAATTGGTCATATTAAAAGCATATTAACGACGGATATTCACGAGTCTGGTGATTTTTTAAATTGAGAAAACCGTCTGCTAGGTGAAACCGGCGATATGGAAATTCGTGTTTACATAATCTCCATGTATCGAAGGAATATTCGTGTGTCCAAAATACAAATATAGAAGCTGGTAGCTCTGTAGCGTGCTATTTATAACTTGGATTAAACACGATAGTCCGTGAACCGAGCGAAATATCGAAGGCGAGCATGATTTTTTCCCAATACCTTTTGGAAAATTATCACATACTACTCTGTAATCTCGAAAAAGTGTGTAGCACTCGATGAAACATGAATTTTTAATCTCAACCCCTTTTGTTTCGTTGCATCCTTATTTTTTCTGTATCTTTTCACGCGAATGAAACTAATTTCTGAATGATTGAAAAATCTCGAAAAAATACATATTTCACTTTAATTTGGATGGGAGTTAATCATTGGATAGTAACTGATTTTTATTGAAATTTTTCCGCAGACAAATATTGGAATTTGGGTGAAAAGGAAGTAATTAAAAAAGCATTCGACAGATATGTCTAATTGAAATATTACAAGTGATGAGTTTCGTGGCGAGTAGGATGATTTGCGATTTTACGATTGTATACTGAATAAAAGGGATGAAGAAGTAATGAAAAAATATGAAACCTGAGGGTAGTTAATGGTAATTATCGAAATTACCTTCTTTCGTTTCGATTTTTTCAATTTACTCTGAATACATTTTCAATAATTATAATTTAATACTTATTACTAAATTATATTGCAATTTGAAACGAATTAAAAATGATCCACGATAGTTACCACAGTAAGGAATTTAATAATTTGTTATTTCCTCTTTTTTTTTTAAATAGCCACTCTGAATATTTACGACAAACAAACTATTTATCGACACAAGTTCCTTTTCAAGAAACATCTTAAATATCGAGTGTTTTGCAAATTATGCTCATAGACGTTTATGCAAACCGCGTTTGAAAAGCGCGCAAATCGAAACAGATTTCGAAATGTCTGTCAATAACAGCTTTTGGTACTTATGTACACACATCAATCGAGCAGCATATTTAGCAAGTTTCCAATCAGCTAACTTGCCAAGTTCTCTATGAACTTGAACGACTTTCTAAGCGCCCTGCAGATACACGAAACGTTCCTTTCCTTCCAGTCGATTTTACCTCGGTTCGTGCGTGTACATCAGGGACGTGACACGCAGATGTTTAGAGCATTTATGGCTTCCAGTATTACGGGTCTTCGCAAACTGCGTCTACTTCGAATACTCAGTCGCCACTTAAACGCTGATCATAAATATTTTTCACGCAAAGGCGAATTTACAACAATTCGATCTCGCAATCGTGGATGTTCGTTTCATTGAAGTTTCATCAACGTTGGCGAGAACCTAAATTAACCTTGACATTATTTCTTCATTTTTACATTTCACAGTGAACAATTGAGAAAGTCACTTCGTATTAGCGTAACAGTTCGTTGAATTTGTCGCACCAAGTAAGTTTGATCACGACTCGAGGAAAGTTACCATTTCCTGTCGCGTCGAAATGTGGATTAACGTTGATCAATCAAGTGTTTGTTCGATTCTATTTATTCGTAATAATTGTGAGAAAATTACTGTGATAACTGTGTCGAGAAATTTTTAGAACGTTCGAAAAGTTATTCTCGATATTTCGTTTTTGAAGTTATGACGGATCGGGGTGCCATTTTGGTACCCCAATTTTCGTAGTAAATTCGTGTTAGCTAGACTTAGGATTGTACGTATTGCATGTTATACTGTAGGCAATAATTTGTCGCAGATTTATGTATCGTGCGAAATTATGTATTATAAACGACATACTTTTTGGAAAAGCGACAGCACGCGCGAGGAAAATGGAACAAAGTAAGAGAAACTCAAGGGACCAGGTATTCTCAGATGTCTGAAGATTTCTGAGAACGTCGAATTTAGCTTTTAGCAAATTTTCAATCAAGCGATTAATTTAGATTTCCTTCCTCAGAGGGGAGTTTGCACTAAAACATGAAAATTAAATTGAAATTTAACGTAGCAATCGACGAATGTGCCTCGCTGTTATTTCAAAGTACCAAACTGTGCGAAATATTAATATTTGAATTGTGCAAAAGTTTAAGTCATCTCTCACACATTTCGAAGGCAACAATTTTTCTTTAAATTCGACAGTTCCTTAATAAAAAAGAACGCTACAATTTCGAATATTTTAGGTTCAAAATAATTGAAACGTTATAAACACTTGAATATTTAAAAAATGTTGAAAGATTCAAAGATCAACAAATATTGAAAATAAGCAGTTTCAAATTTTGAGGTTATGAAAAATGCTGAAAGATCGTGGCTGAAGCACTGGAAGCTTGAAAATCCAAAAATATATTTTTATACATTGAAATAATAACTCTCTGTATATTAAAAAGGATAACAAAATACTAATTCTCTGTCGTAAAACAAGCATTTAAACAGTTACTTTTGAACGCAGACATAGAAACTGTCAGGAGCTTAATCTGATTACGACCGTCTGCCATAAATGCTAACAACCAATCAGGTCTGGGTTAGGTCTAGGTTAGGTCTGGGTTAAACATCTCGCGGTTTTCACCGCTGATATTAATATTCAAATTTTCCAACGCTTCAACCCTTTCTGCTCAAATAAATTTCTTATTGGACGTCGTTTTTCATGATAAGGGAGATTAAACGAAATAAATCTAGTCTCGAAAATTCAGTGTTGCGTCAGCAAACAGTGACTCATGACCTCCCGCCATTATTCCCATAACCTTGAATTAGAAGAATTAACTGCGAAAAAGGGGGGGAAACAGAGTTAAATGAAACCTTCGTTGGTGTATCGTGTTTCCCACGCTGGTGCACAGAAACGAAAAGAAAGGAATACGGGCCGTTCAATTTTTCAATTGTGCGTACGAAATAATCCTGTTTAAGATGGCGCTACTAATTAATCTGTTAATATTATCGGTAGCTACCTTTCTACGATGCTTCTTACGAATTCTAAGGTTTGTCGTTTGGTCGTATTTCTTCATTTTACCTTCTTCTTTTGTAGAATATCACTTTTGTCACAACAATGGCGATAATTTAATTAAAACGATGCTTCTTAGAAACTTTGCTTTGCTTGTTTAAGTTTTCCTCTTTTGTCGTATTATCGTTGCTTCTTCATTTTAACTTCTGCCTTTGTAAAATATCGTTTTTGTCACAATTGTGGCAATAATTTCAGGAAATTCAGGAAATGTTATTTATTAGTTAATACTGACAATGAGTCTACTTTTGGTTTGTTCATATAGATGTAATCAGTGAAAGATTGTGTATTTCTGGTGTCAAGTTTTGTTTTAATTAATTTGGCACTTTTTAATTTTACTTTCGATCACTGAAACATATATCTTCTTGAGAATGGTGAAATCCTGCGGATGGAATATTGATTTAGCTTCAAACACTGTGTATAATAGGAATGTAGGTTATTATAAAAGGTACATTAAAGAAAAATGAATTAGCGTTAAATAAACAAATTTTTAACGTAATTTTAAGACCAAGAAATATATTGTATAATTTCGTAAAGATGCGGTATACCATTTCTCATAGTTTATTAAAATAATTTCAAGGAAGGAGGTTGAAATTAAATTACGAGAAAGAAGTTTCAGTTGATTTTGCTACGATGAAGGCAAAAATCTGCTATAATGTTAAAGAGAAATATAACTCTCGTTTACCTAAAATATTGACAAACATTTCGCATTAATCAAATTAATCAAACAGCGTCACCTAAGATAATAATTAATTATGATACTGATTTCAGAATTCGTTCAATTTCACAGGAAAATTTCTTTTTCAAGTGATAATATATGGGAACATTTTACTGGATTCTTTTCTTCTTTCAGTTACACTGTATTTAATTGGAAAAGTAAAAATTTGTTGAGAACGGAATATCGAATTATCGTTACAGTTAATGTTTAAACCAGTAGAGCTTATACATGGTGTTCTGTCTCGTGAATTTAGTTGTCAGGCCGCTTGATTGCTTCTCCGTTTACGTCTTTAGAAACCCTTCGAACGTAAATCGTGGAGATTTGTTGTCTGCGCGACAAGGTTTAATCGAATTCCCGATAATATGAGTCCTCGTCAACCCTTTTCTTCCGGCTTGGCTTTCTTGTCTTTTCGTTTCATCCCCTTCGAGATTTTCGCACATCGTTTCATAAAGGTTTCTCTTCTATAAGATCGAAACTTTGATTATCAATTTTTTTCTTTCTGACATTAATTCCAACACTTTTATGTATTAAAACTGCTGTAAAGTTGCAAAACTGTTTTACCGACGTCATTTTTAACAGAATTCCAATTACTTTTGTGTCGGAAAGGAGTGCAATAGGGTAATTAAAGTAATAAAAGAACTAAGTTAAGTCAAGTTAGTGGAATAAGACAAACAGGAATCTAGCGAATGAGGCGAATGAATGGATTAAGTTAGCAATGTGCAGCTAGGATTAAACCAAGACCAAATTTCTTGGCTGTGCCATTCTCTTCAAAGGCTGAATTATTTCAATATATTTATTCAACGAGTGAAACAATCTGCAATTCCTTTCTTCTGAAAGAACAAAATTTCCTGATTCTTCGTCTCCTCTAACGAAGCAAGAATTCAAAACGCTTTATTGTAATAATTCTACTCAAAGTGAATCTCAAATTGTGTTTCGTATAAATTGTACTTTAACTTCGGACCAATTTATCATCTTACAATATCATACACACACAGTTTCATTGGCATTTAAATCATTTCACGTTTGACAATTGCTAAATTTATTTTTTATCTGAGCGATAACGTTAATTGTACCAATTTTATTCAACCGAACGTACGTCATAAGAGCCCTTTGACAATTAACGGAAGAAAAGTGGCGGCAGAGAGATGTAGTCGCAAGGGACTATCGTCGATGAGCATAAAATCTAACGAAACGATCGTTTTAGTCTATTTAAAGATTAATTAAGTGGCTCGAGCTTTCGCTGTGCTCAACAGCGTGTAATTAGATTTAGCTGTGGCAATTAAATTACAAGCAAGCTTTCGTTATTATTTATGTCTCCTCGTTGCCACTTACGCGGCGTAACAAGGCGGCGACGAGAGGAGAAACATTTGTGAATGTAAAATGTTACCGAGTTATTTTCTCGAGAATTAGTAACAAGTTAAGCCTCATTTGTATTCAAATGAATACAGTGTACTGTGTCTTTCGTTCAGATTCGACTGGCTTGTATTCTTAACCCTTCAACGCTCACATTTTTCTCTATTCGATGTGCCAAAAATGATCGATTTTATTTCCTAGGCGTTTAGAAATAAGTTTCCCATTTATTTCTAACGCTGTGACTTACATTTCTGCGATGGAATAAAAAGGATAGGGCAATATGAGAAGTGAAGGAAAATAAAGAAACGAAATTGCACTTTTTGGAGGATCCGTTGTGGACGTGTAAGACACTAGCACGAGCGTTAAAGGGTTGAACGTACAATTTTTAGCAAACACTGTGCTCAGCAATATTTTTTATCCACGTCGTTATAAATGAAATAACAGATTTAACTTTCGCGATAGAAATTTATTCGTACAAAATTCAAATGTAGAACGCATAATTGTGGAAAATGAAAATACGTAAACGATACAAATGTAAATCTATTTATTTGGAGATCTGTGTGCACTTCAAAGAAACATGAAATACACAGTGGCCGAAAGTAACATAATTTTGTTTACATAATGGCGCTTAATTGAGCGCAACAGTAATAAAGCGCTTCGTTTCTTAGTAACACGAAAACTTCTGTTTCGTTTCACTGTTCGATGAGGTTTTCGGTGTGAGATATGGAACTATTCAAGTATTACTTTTACTTAAGTATAATAACGAGTATGTGGGAAATAGAAGACACAAAGTTATGGTTTTAAAAACTTGTTTACGTCGAAAAAGAAAATACTTTTCGTACATTTTTCATACTTCGTTGGAGGATGTTCTATTTAAAAGTCCAAGTTTGAACAAATTTTGATAGATCAACGTGTAAAATAAATTTACCGTAAGCGAGATAGTAAAGA
The DNA here is from genome assembly GCF_001263275.1 of Habropoda laboriosa. NCBI lineage: Eukaryota > Metazoa > Arthropoda > Insecta > Hymenoptera > Apidae > Habropoda > Habropoda laboriosa. Next base: position 6,225,962 of record NW_017100261.1, read on the forward strand.
GTAGGGGTATTAAGCGGCAAAACAGTTCACATTTTGAAAATGAAAGACAAAGAATGGAGGGTTTTAATTGTAACGCGGAGAACGATGCATCCTCGCAACTCGTTAGTCTTTTTGGAGGCGAGAAAGCGCCCGAAACTGGGTTCGAGGGATGATCATAAACCACATCCTCCACTATCTGTACACTACTTCCTTTACCTGCCGCGTTGAAATTGCTTCGAGGCGAAAAGGGGAAACGAATAGTTTTCACTTAAGCGTAGCTTTAAAAATAACACTTTGGAACGTTTAATCAAATCTTTGAACCTTTCGTTTCTCCATTAAATATCGTAAAGGTAACATCGTTTCGTTTGTCAAACAATGCTTGCTAATTTGGTAAATCACGCAAATGTGAGATTGCACTTTTTTCCAGTTATACGGAGCAGCGAATTAATTTTAAACGAATTTTTCACGAATATTCTTAAAGCGTAGTTTTTGATAAGGAAAGAGCAAATTTGTTGATTAATACGTAAAATACACGCTATTCATTTTTCCCCTTGAAAGAGTAAATTTGATACAATTTAAAAAATTTATTTTAAAGAAATGAAGTTAATCTGTGGAAATAAATTTATTCGAGATAAATATCTGTAATAGGAGGAAATAATTCTATACTTCTTTCATTTTGACTTGCACAGATATAAAAATTGGATAATAGTAAGTGTAATAAATAAATCTGCTCACAGACAAGATTCTATTTAATCGGATCAGAGGACTGAACACTGATATTCCACAAGCATTGTGTTATATTGCAACATAAATTAAAAGCTTGCAATGTAAGCATAGAAACACCGCAAAAAATTGTAAATTATATTTAAAAAAATGTACAAAATTACGGAGACGAAAGAATTTTTCTTAGCAAACGACGAGTATCGACTGAAGTACAGTCTGTCGATGAAAAACGTCATTTTTATCTGACAGTAATTATCGGGAAAATCCGCGAATAATCAGAAAGTCTGACATTTCCCCTATGACGCGTTACGGAAAGAGCTTGAACTTTATGTAAAGAAGATCGAGTAACTGTTTAAAACACGCGGCTCGGTGTGAAGCATGACGCGTGCCTAAATGATTTCTAGGAGCGCCAAAAACGTTTCTGCTGGTAGTGGCAGAGTGTGACAATTTTAGTGGGTTAAATTGAGCTTTGTCAGCGTCAGAAAGTTGAGTTATAAATTGTGACGAATGTAGAGTCGAACAGTGTTACAATTTAACGCTAATCTCGTACTAATTATACATTTGGAATACACGTACGGGGGAATTTCGAAAAAGTCGGACAGATCGTTCAGAAAAATTTGTAAAACGAGGAATTGAACGATTTATTAACAATTCACTACTTCAATTATTTAGTAACAATATTGTACTGTTACACGATCGCGCAGTAGTTGAGTAACATTTATTATTAGAACTCGATCTCATTTTTGAAACATTTTGGTGCTCACTTTTATTATTTATGTAAATCTGTGACATAATTTTTATTGTCCTTTATATCTGTTTCCAATAATATTCGAATAAAAATTTGTACAATTTCATGCATAGGAAAATGAGAATAATAATCGAAAAGTAAATAATTTTTGACAAGTAAGACATTCATCGAGGTATTTGGTTTTGTTTTCTGCAGCTTCTGGGATCATCTTTTTTTAATCATATTTTCTTAACAATTATTCTTATTCTTATTATATATTGTATTTGTTAGTCTTTTTAATAAAATGCAATTGAGGAACGTAAGAAAATTGAAGCTGAGAAATTTTCAACGAAGCAAACTGATCGTTGAGAAAAAAATCTCCTATTGAAAACTACACTTTTCGAAATTTCAACGTCACTGTCTTTCTATAACGTTACAATTACATCGTGTATACAATACAAGTTACATTCTGAAACAACTGATTTGTTTTACCAAATCATCACGTTTATTCTGGTACCCAATGTAGTCACCATTCCAAACACATTCGAACAAAACCAACCAGCACCGAGAAAACGAATTTCTTTCTTGAAACTAAAGTTCTGTTCTTCTCAAAAAGCTATTCAAAAACCTCCATACAAACGTGCATGCTTATACTGGCGTTCGTAAGTATTAGGACACCCCTTATATTCGAGCAGAAAGTATTATATCATTTAAGTTACATTTCTTCGCGAAAGTTAGTGTCGTACGTTAGTAAAAATAAATAAATAAAGGGAGAATAAGATGGAAACAAATTTGTTTGATAGAAGAAATGGCAAAAGGAAGTTTCACGTTTGATTTAAAATTTTAGAGTCCAAGGTACCATTTTAAGGTCTTATTATTATCTATGCTTAAATGCACATCAATTTTTGTGACAGCATAGAGTAGAAAAATTATATACATTCGGTGAAAAGAAAAGGTAATCTTGAAGAAATGGCATTTGTAAAAAATTTGTCTTTTGTGAAAACACTGCAAAAATTGCGACAGCCCTCCTATTACACGGTTTCCACGTAGCACGACTTAATAAACTTGAACAATCCTAATATAGCATGTATACAATTGACATAAATCTAGAAAACGTATTTTTGAAATTTTCATTACAGGCTCAGATGAGAAAGATGTTAAATGTGACCTTTACAATTTTCTTCGCAATTCCCATAAATTGAAATTTTTTCCAAATTTTTTAGACACGTCATCTAGTGTACCGATCTTTCTAACTTCTCAAGAAAACTCAAGTCGTTTGGTCCAATTTTGAAGAAGTTACAACCTTCTAAATAGTGTGCGAAATTAGTGGAAGACACTGTGTTCTCTTCTTCTTTATCAGCGATTCACAATGCGAAGTCTGTGCATCGTTCTTCTTAACGCAAACTAACTCAGCAGAATTAACAGTTAATAAATTCAGACGTATCGATATAATTGTCTAATAGTGACTTTTGCCTCGCTTAATTTTCTTAATTTTCATCAATATTTTGGGTACACAGGTGACCCTACTATACGAATTAACCGTGTTACAAGAGGGTTGCCTGTACTCACGAACCGGAGTGTAGATCCGAAACTCTACGTATCCACGAATACTCCTAGGAAACAGTGAAACCGGGGAACGTGAATTACACGATCCGCTTACGATTTACGAGTGACGGAAGTTCGCCTTCGTTCCCTGTACAAGTCGAACAGAAAACGTACGATAAGTCTCCCTGGTGAACAGTGCACACATGTGATTTCCTCGCGACAATTGATCCGTCGTCTCACGATTGTGTCGTTGTTCCTCGTGCTTAAACGTCTCTACACACGATTCCGCCCGATGCACCGGTTGCACTCGTCGTCCTATTCGTTGAACTGCATCCGCGAACGTGGACTTGGCACCTGGCATCTGGCCAGTATTACGTAACGCATTAATTCACCGACTCCGCCGGATTTGCATGCGTTAGTAGCCGTAGATCGTCTCCGGTCCACGTCGGCGCCCGGCTTAGTTTTCGATAATTGCATCGCGCGTTTCGCTCGATAGCCGACAAAGTGGATTAAACGCGGCCCTCCCCGATGCATGCAGCACGATTAATCGTCGAGGTGGCACGCGAATGCCCGCGATCGATCGGTTGTAATTGACGGTGAATCCCGCGGACACGTCCGCCTGCGAATGAAGAATGAACTTCGTCGCTTGTGCACGGGGCCTATCGATGTGCTCTATTTCTCGTCGATCGCTTTGGTTTTGTTTCTTCCTTCTTTTTTTCTTTTTTGCCACCCTATAGAACCGGCGATATTCGCCGGCGAACGGTGAAGGATGAGAGAGCAAAAGATATAATTGCGATTGGTGAGAGATTGAATGGTGCACAGAAGAGAGAGAGAGAGAGAGGAGTTAAGTTTACGAGAGAAGAGTAGACTTGAGTTTACCGAGTGAAATGGAATCACTCAGTTTGCGAAGAAGAGCTGGAAAGAAGTAGAAGGTTTATGGAGGTTTCGCGGAGTAACGTTCGTTGGTGGTGTTGAGTGAGGTGGAATTTGTAGATTCGTGGATATCGAGTGAAACAGAATTTATGGGGATCGAGTTGAAGTGAAGTTAAGTTCAACGAAAAGGACGAACTCGGTGGATTTCGTAGAGTTTAAGGGGTTAGGACCGATCCTCGGGCCTGATAGTGATACCTAACTTTGGCATTTTTTTTCAAACAGAATAATTCAGTCAATTGAGAAGTTCTCGTAAGGGCTTTGTTATATTATCCTTGGAGAATGTACAAGTATTTTTTTCGTTGAATTTCTTTACAATATGGCGGCAGTGCGGCCGCATTCGTCGAACCTCTACTTCGAACGGACACGCACGGTTAGATTTAGAATAAAATGTCACAAGTTTGACTTTTGTTGGTCGCATTTTTATGTAAATTTTGAAACGTAAATTACAAATAAAAGAGTAGAGATATAGATAAATTCAAATATTTTAGTTCACTTTTTATAAAAATACAGAAGACAGCGAAGCCATAGTTATCTGCATAGCAAACTTCATTTTTTTTTTAATGTTTCCGAAATCTATTCATCTTTCTGAAAGCACGTTTCGCAGGGCAAAGCTCGTGAAATTGAACGGTATTCTTTTCAAATTTATCCAAGCACAGCAACGGCGTCGAATGGAAATTTGAAATCTCGGTTATTGTTACGTTTGCTGATATTAATCAAATTTTACGTGTACATTTGGAAAATGTGTGCTCTTCAGCTTAGAAACGAGTAGAAGAATAATATATCGTTTGTAAGTGTACAGTTAAAATGTTGTTAGTGAAATTGGCCCATTTCGTTGAACTTTTCCAGATTTTAACATCGAACAACTCGAAAACTGTTCAACGTAGGGGGCTGAAATTTCACGCGGTTTAGTTTCTCGAGACCGTCAACAAATGCTGTGAATTTGAAAAAAATCGGTCACTGTGACCGCAATTTTGTGCATTTTCACGTGGAATGGCTTGTACCGCTTGTAACAATGAATGGCACAGCGGCCTTTTTCTGCCTGGGAGGAAAAGTTTCACCGCACAAGGGCTCATTCGAACGCAGATGTAATCCTTCTCCACGTAATTCCTCCAATTTCGCGAAATTTCGGCAATAATGTGTCTCTAAGAATCGCCAATCAAAACGATAGATTTATTGTAGCAATTTTAATTTTTCGAGAAAGACTTGAATAAAAAATTTCAATTTATCCGCATTTTTTCCCCATTCGTTTGTAGTTCACGTTTGCAAATTTACAGAAAAATGAAATTACTGTTTGGTACAAAAATGTGTGAAAGCAGGATTTTTAAACATATTATTTAAGCAAATCCCCTGAATTTCTCTGTTATTTGAAATTTTTCATTTGCACAGCTGAATTCCTCTGTCATTTGAAATATCGAAGGAAACATGTTTCTCATCCCTGCTTTAAGGGTCATTTTCAATTCACAAATATGGACGATTTACGATAAAAAGAAATACACGTCGAATATTTTTTTTAGTACCTATTACATTGTAAATAACTTTCACAAAAATCGTCGCGTGACATTCAATCGACGTCGTTTGTAAGCGGTGTCAAATAAAATTTCATTACAACTTACACAAAATGAATTCAAAGAAATTACAAAACTGACAAAAGTTCGACAAGAAATAAAAAGTTAACCAATAGAATCACGGTAAAATAGAAATAAAATTAGCGTCTGCTAACTATAATCAAAACCGGTGAAACTGTCGAATAAAATCGTAATTGACCAATATTCGATGAAACTGCAATTCAATATACTGTAATAATTATAAAAGAAGTACAGTTATCTTTGTATCTCGAACTGTAAATATTAAAAAAAAACAAGTATAATTATTTTCATATTTCAAACTGTAATTCCAAAGTGTCTCTACTATAAAAAATCGTGCTTAAAAATATTTTCACTCGAATTACAATCGAATTTCAGAATGTTCTAAATCGTTATCATTAGCAATGTCACGATTTTCCCTAGAAGATATCGGCAACTTTTTGAGCCCAGACCTGGTGTAGAATTTGAAAACGAGGACACCTTCATTTTCCAGAAGCTACACGTTCGTTTTTGCGCTCTAGAGGGTAGTTTTCGACGAGTGTTAAATTGCCAGTGTGTCCTGAATTCGACGGCACCCCACACCAGAGTGACAGTATGTCCTCGGTTCCACGGTTTTTTTCTATAATTGCCGTCATTATCGTCGAAAGAAGGAGCTCGGAAGGGATCTTTCTTCCCCACGGCCTATTCAGAGTTCAACGACGCTTTTCGGTGATCTATATATCGCCTAGTTCTACTACACGATCGATGGCTTATCGCGATCGACGATACCTCAAATCTATTTATCGTTACCGATGAAAAGTGTCTCTCCGAGATGAATGAAATTATTCTAACCAACAAAGAAATTTCCTCGTTATTGAAAAGTGTTTCGCTGATAAAGGAACATCACGAAGTGATAATCACCGATTTTTATGAAATTTTGGAGCGCAGTAGTTTAAAAAAAAAAAGAAAGAATTCGACGTGTATTTCGTTGTGTCAAGTTTACATCGATTTTATGTCGAAGTTGGAGATAGCAGATACATGTATTTGGTCTAATATTTCAAATTTAAAAGAAGTATCTGAATGAAATGAAATTAGAGTACTTAATTCTCGTTTCGTCGGTAAATCAGAATTCTCTCGCAGCGGTGTGTCTGAATTCGTTTGTAGATTTTTTTAAATAGACAATTTTTCTGTGGTTTATTCAAGGTATTCGATTAATACCTGCAAACATTGCAGCCGAATAATTTCTCGGTCGCAGTCGTCAAACAAACAAGTAATTTGCAAGCTGGTACTTTCGACTACAAGTCCATCTAACTATTCAAAGTAGTCGCAAAGAGAATTAAAACTTTTACCGACCCCACTCAAGTCCCTCCCTTTAACTTTTCAAGACAAAGTTCATTACGCCGGTGTCGAGCCACGTTTTGGTCAAACCATGCGTAAATTAATTTTTCTCATTTCCCTCATGATTGTCGATGCATAACCTGTTTAATTGCTCCTGTAAGTTTGTACATCGAAGAATCTGACGAAGGAAAACTCGGGGAATTGATGAATCATCGAGATTAACTTTGGATTCACAATTTCCTTTTTTTTTTTTAATATCCTTGGTTGCTTGTTATATACTAACGATAAAGAAACGGTTCAACTATAATAGCACAGTGAATAGAACAATAGTGAATTACAGTGAACTGAATTAATTCTTACATTAAAATGATACGAAAGTAGTATCAATAGAATTACCAATATTTCGTTAGAATTTTGACATTAAGTTGTGACAAAAATTAGGGTGGCTTTAAATGTGTAATACTTTTACCAAAAAATTGTTGAAAGATTTCTTTCCTAATTCCTGCAAATTTATTTCACGTTATGTGAAGATTTGAAATTGGTGAAATTTGAATACTTGTGTTTTTGCAATTTTTTTCTTTAAAAGTCAAAGAAGTTGTCTTTATGGTGGTTACTTGAGACCATTTTGGATCACACGGTGGACTTACTTTTGTCCAATTGTAGGAGATACGAATTTCAAGCAGGATACTCAAAAAAGTATTGGAAAATCTTAACGTAGATTTGAAAGTATCTACTTTTCTTTGCGTTTCTCTCTCAAATCACTGCATACCTGAAAATCTACTGGTTAGAATACAAAATTCTGATTAACACTTACCACTGTATCTCGTATTTGGCATGTAGGAAAAGACCAATTCCGTTCGGTTGAACAGTGTGACGAACAAGTGATATTTCTCATCCGCACTGGAACGAGACATTGTCGTTCCATCTATGAGTCTGCTGCATTTTGATGCACTTGCACTTGTTACTGCCGCCAACAGCAACAAAAAGCTGCGGACGTCCCTTAAGCTTTTTATTCCCTGTGAGAAGAAGCATAAAGGTTGTCACTAAGGCGTAAGATAACATTTTTGTGAATAAAAAGTGCAGTATTCAATTTTTACATTGAAGAAATTGCACACTTTTGTTTCTACATTGTGGATTCTATAAAAATATATAGACTCTTTTTACAGAATTTAAAATTTTCTTGTGTTGAAAATTTCGTGTCGGGTAATTTTGTATAATTAATTTTTGAAGATGTACCAATACGATTCAAAGTTTGCGAAAAATTGTAAAAGAAGTGTACCATGAAATCGAACAAGAATTTTTGTATTATTTTGTTACCATGCTTAAAAATAATACAAAATTATTGTTGAAAATTATCCTTTAATTGCATCGAATTACAATCAAATTTTTATATTACTCATTCGCATAATTCTCTTTAATCTCAGAAATTGTTCGTGTTATTTATGCCATTTCAGAATATTTTTAAATTAGACTGCCAAAGGGTTCGCTTCAATTGCTATTCGCTCATCCTTGCTTAAAACGAGACAAAATTCCCCGCTACTTGTCATCGAAAAGAAAACATAAATTATCATTTGAAATTGTACTTTTCTCTCAAATCAAGTTCTGCAAGATTCGATAAAGAAAATTCGCAATTAGCCGGAATTGAAATTTCATTCAGAACTTACTCCGCTAACCGCTGTTTCGATTAATCCACAAATCTACGATTCACCTAGAAATTGTCTAAAACTGGCGCAGTAAATAAGAATGATGCGTCACTAGCGGGATTAGGATCGGAAACCGATTGACCCAATTTATCCATGAACACCTACGACAGATGGTAGCGTACGGCGAGTTTTCATTTCACGCGAATCGAAGAGAGACTTCGTTTCTTTCTTTTCCCCGTTGGCTATAAAATGGAGAAAAAACGAAAATTGTATACCAGCTGGTATTCGCGACACGTGTGTAAATCTGTAGGAAAACAATTCACCCTACTCTTTTCCTCGCTATTCATTTTCTCAGGCTGTATCCACTTTTTTAAAAGGAAATAAAGAATTTCTTCGAACACAAGTTTTCTGCATTTTTCTTTGTTTAGATTGCGCATTTAATCTCGTTTGTCCAGGAGATTCGGATGATTTCTGTGTATGTTTGTGAATATGATAGAACGTTGTATTTGAGAATGCGTTTATGTTTATTGATTTATAACAAAGAGTTTGTGCTAGTATAGAGCAAAGTAATGTGTTAAAATTTATGATATTTGGTGTGTATGTTGTTTCAGTCTTTTTATATAGAAATTTAGTGCAGGGGAAATTTAAAACATTGCAGTTCTTAAAATAAAAAATAGAAGATTGTACGTCTTTGTTAAAAATTGAAAGATTTTATTTAGTTATACTGTACTTTTTTAAATAAATTACATATGAGGCATGTTGATTTCAATGTCTGAAATCTCAAACTTAAATTAAGAAAATTAAATTAAGAAAAGAACTTTTCTAAGTTTTTAAGCTTCTTTTCTTCATTTTCCTTTATTCTTATTCTTATCGAATTTTCCAGCAAAGAAGATATTGAAAAGTGACGAGAAAATCAAAGTTGCAATTTTTTTATTTCTTGCAAAATCTCCCTATCATATAGTCAAATAATACAAGCAACATATTTCTTAATAAAAATAATTTAGGAGATCTCTCGGAAGTGTCCTCACCATGTTACATAAAGGACTCTTACGCCATCGTATTAGCCTAAAGAATCCAATTCTGATTGCCGATATTACATAAAAACAACAAAATTTCAAGCATGTGGAAAAGTGTAGAATCGTAGGAAGTTTGCAAGCGTTCAAAGTGTTTCCGTGATTCACTCTTGTTCCTTACGTGTCCCATTGAACGCGACCGATAACACGATTTTCTCTTGCGTAATAGCCGAGGGTTACCGTATCATTGACGTTTGCCTTGATGAAGATCTTGGCCGTGGTGATTGCAACGAATCCGTTTACGCGACCGGGAAAGAATCAATGTCGTAACAGTGTTCCGCGAATTATAAGAGGCGATGAGTCACGGACCAGAGACGCGAAATGTTTTGCAAAATAAATTGCAAGCGGCTCGCGAGATTCGCGTGCGATTTTCTGTTATCATATTCCGCGAAAATCGTTTCGCAGTGGCTGCGCTACGGTTTAAAAATAATCACTTTTTCGTAACACTTTGGAACGGTTTACGAAACGAACCGAAACTATCGTGATTGGAGTGATACTTAATTGCAGACTGAGAAATGTATCTTTTGTGCTTTTCCCATGATCTTAAATCTTGGAAAGAGTTGGAGTCTTTTTGCGACACATTTGCAATAGGAAATTGTACAATTTATTTTTTTCATGAAAGAATTTCAGTTTTCTCTTTCATTTGTTGAAAGACTTTGATTATTCATTCAAATTAAAATAAAACACGAAACTACCTTTTTGGGTTACATGGGAAAAATATAAGTCTGTTAATAATTGGAAGAACTTTGAAAAGTACACGTTTAAAATTGTACGGTTGTGCACAATATCGGCCAAAAGTTTGGGCTCACCTTTCAATTTTCGTTGAATTTGCGTCTGATATTGCATTTGCTGTTAATTCTTTATAGATTTGAGATTGATGTTGCGGAGATCAATAGCAATTTGATTGATTTGAATAATAAAATGTTTGTCAAAATATTCTTAAAGTGCCTAACTATTTTCTAGAAATTTTCGTGTAACTTGCAACACCACGGTGATTCGAAATTTCCGAAAAATAGCGTTGAACATTATTCAACGTAGCGAATCTGCTTTATGCGACAATTTTCGCATTAACTTGCATAATGTAGATTAATGGAATGCTTTTCGTAATGCGTTTAGTGCATTAGGTGCTGCTACGTCAGATTGCAGCAAAAATGCATAAACGGTGCAAAAGATCCTATTTATTACGTAGATTTACCTCGTAATAGTAATTTATGTAAATTTAATAAATACGTTAAATTACCAACAAATTTAACAACTTAACGATCAAATTAATATTTATCGAACATAACTTCCTTTTCAATCCCGTATAACACGTAATACATGTATTGTAGATGCCTACGTTAACTTTTGTAGGTAATGTTGGTCGCTTATTATTGTAGTTGAAATAATAAAAGAATTTGAGGTGGATAGAATTGACGAGACACCCTGTATGTTCGCTATCTTTTAATTTGACAACAATTAACTGAATCGATTAGCCAACATTCACGAAATCGTCCAACAAATGTCAATGATAGGAAGATTCTAATTAACGGGACACCCTGTATTTTCACTATCTTTAATTTGATAATATTTAACCGGATCCATCAGCTAAAATTAACCAAACCGTCTGACAAAAATGAATAATAGGGGATGTATGTTCACTGTCTTTTAATTTGACACCAACCTGACCAAGTTGATCAACCAACATTCGCGAAATCGTGCAACAAATGTCAATAGTAGAAACTGTGTGTTACCAAACCAACAAAAGTCAATAACAGAAACACCCTGATTAATGGGACACCCTATACGTTCACTAACCTCCAATCTGATAACTAGACTGCAGATTTGTACGCATTCGTGGGAAATTCGAAGGCAACACCCACTAACCTCCAATCTGATAACTAGACTGCAGATTTGTACGCATTCGTGGGAAATTCGAAGGCACAGAAATACAAGTATATAATACAAGTAGCTTCTATTTCCTTAATTATACTCGTCAAAATACGAATTTGCACGAAAATCCCCAACCTACCGATAACAACGAACCGAACAAATTGGCAAAAAGTCGTCGCGATCTCCGTTCTCCAAGTTTGTCATGTGCTCGCAGTTAATTATGCAACAGCCCTCCCTGTGCATTGTGCAACAAAGCAAAATTCGGTGGATTCGCGAACGGCGGTCTTGCAACGCGAAATGTCACTTTGCCGGATGCCGGCTTCTATTAAATTAGAATACGAATATTCCGCGGCGAAGCACGTGAATGCCGGCCAGCCTGCCGTTGCCAACACGTGCGAGAAAACGTGTGTCCGTACTACTTCGTACGCTTATACGTATACAACGGCTACTGGGGGCTGACTCATCTTGGCAAGGTGCGCCGTTCCAACGAAACGATCACTAAACTGTGCTTTCTCTCTCCTCCTCGGTGCGTGCCACTGAATCATCCACGATGCCTCGTCGACATACTAGAGATACTTACTTTTCTCAAGGGGGTGATTCGAAAGGTCTATCTCGCCAATGTTAACCCTTTACGCACTCCGGTCGCCGATCGACGCGAAATTTGGTGAGAAGGGAGAGGAGGGTGGGTGGATTCCAAATGTGAAATATTATCTGCAGCTAATCGTTAGTTTTCGGGATATTAATAACAAATTTTCAGAAATTGCGTATACAGACGTGATTAAAACTGAACATAGTCAGAAAAAAAATCGTAGGTTAACACATTGAATGCTGCCTATACAGGTGTTACCAATGCAACCGTCTTCGCTGTAATGGTCGTTTACTTGTCGTTTCGTTTAACCCCTTAACGTTCATCCTAGCAATTTATTATCGCTACAAATTTTTTTTCCGTCTATTCAGCCCTTACGTTCCTTTGAAAGTAACAAAAAATGGCATTTCATCTATCTAAAAGAGCTCCGTTAAATTTCATCAAACACATCGTACAAGATCAACTGGAAATCGTAGTTAAAGGAGAACAGGATGTTACATTCCTCCTAGAGCAAATAGATTCCTTTACGTTGGGTTCTGTTTGCAAGAGAAAATTAGATTCTTCCATTATCTCAATTTAGTTACTGATTTTTACACCTTTCCTTCTTCTTAGTTTCTCCATTGTCACTCATCTCTATCTTCATTGTCTTCTTTTTAGTATTTAAATATTTAGCAAACAGCGATGAAAACGGTCGAAGAACTAGAATCGTCCGAACGTTACAAATCATGCAGAACTTTCCCCCCTCGTTACATACTCTCAACTCTGTCCAAGGAATTGCGCCATTGTTCAGGTGCAAGTAAATTTCACGAGGCCGTAGCAGCACGCGATATCGAATAATAAGCCGGCCAGCCATAAATCCGGCGTGCCTAAATATATTGGACGAAGACGGTGCATATAGGGCAGGGTATTTGACTCGAGCTGGCGCTCTGCCATTCACGCTGTATCCTCGACCGCAGAGCACCGACAGGAATTCAAACAATACTTCACTAAGCCACCACACGACCATGATTTTCCTGCCCCGTCGCGTCATTACTCGAGAGTTTACGCAACTCTGTTCACGAATTCCATCGGCGTTCGGCTCTGTTTTCATATTCGCCGGCATCCCTATTCGCAACCCCTGCGGCTCATCGCGTTTACTTCACTTCTATTCTGCGAATCGTAAACGCTCTTATGGTACTTCCCGCTTTAAACAGTTTCGCACTGATTCGAAATGACTTCGGCGTGAAAATTTCAAAATCCGTTGGATATTCAATTTAACGTATAGTTTCGTCTTTCCGCGAGGATTAACAACGGGTTGCCTTGGAATCACCGGTGAACATTTCATCGACGATTTAAATAAATTGAACGTTTTACCATCTCTCGGTAAAAAAGTAATCGGTAATTTTTTCGTGGTAAATTGTAATTACATTTAGTTTGTAATTTAAGCGGTAATAATTTGTTACTTTATAATTTAACAACGCAATAATTTATTACTTAATAATTCAGTAACGGAACGATTTAAGTTTATAACTGTGAAACTGGTGGAAGAAAATGTTGAGTTTAGACTCAAGTTTAAAGGGTTCAAATTCTAAGAAGATTTAGCCTCTCTTTAACTCATCTTCAGCTCAATTTTTTCCTCCAATATTGAAATATTTCGCAAATGAACGTATTAAAAATTGTTAAATTTTAAAAATGTCTCGCTAAACTAAAACTTTTCTAATATCAAAATTACAATTTAACCCTTATGTCAATAACCCTTTTGCACATTTTCTCACATAAAATATTTTATTTTCATTTTAAATATAAAATATCTTTATATTCATTTTATTTTAAAAGATTCGAATATCCGTGTTTGCTTCAAGTTTACAATTTCGTTATCAGAAAACCACCAAAATTGGTCGATAAAGTAAACAATTGTGGTTATCGACGTAAATGTTAAATTAACGATCAACACGTGATTAAAAACATTCGGTAAATTATATTCGGTTACGAGTTCGCTGCATTACTTCAGCATCGTCGTACGAAATAAAATATTTCTCAGAGAAAGATTACGCTACTGGAAAAGGGGAAAATTCTTCTAGGTATCGAGAACGATCTTTAGTTCCAAGGACCGTATTGGATTTTTTTTCTGTCAGAATCCGGAATAGAGCCTGAATTACCCCTATTATAGGATAGTAGGTGAGGAAACGAGGCTGGGGGACGAATGAAGTGGAACAAAAAGAGAGAATTGAAGGGGAAGAGGGTACGAGGATTGCATCGGCCAGAGTGAAACTGCAAACGACAGATTGTGAGGACTGCCAATATGTCAATCGACTGTCAATAAGTCCACGGAGGACGGTTTTAAGCCCTCGAATAGTAGCAATTTTTTTTCAACGAATATCGTTACGGAATTACGAGCGAAAATTTGTTTAGCTTGTGCAGTTGTAGCAGACTTTTCTCTCTGTTCGAAAAGCTTCGAGTTCAATTTCTTGCAGTGAAATAGACACGAACAGTAGCTTTAAAAAAGTAGAATTAATGGAACGGTGAAACTGTCTGAGTTGTTGCCTTTTAATCAAGCAATGCTATTCACTGTGCTTTGTAAAATTGTACTTTTTTGTAAAGATACTTTTGTCAATATGTTATATTTTTGTTAAGAAGAAATTGTCTCTCTTTATTGTTCACAAGTTTAAAATTTGTTAATAAGAAATTGGAAAATCGGAAAAAATTGAAAACTGAAAAAA
>NW_017100261.1:6240806-6260476 GCF_001263275.1 Habropoda laboriosa
TTGGGAAGACAGTCTTTTAAATACTCTTACATATTTATCTATCACCTATACCGTAGAGAAAACTATTTTAACACGGATTAAAATAAAATTCTAAATTGATTTAAACTTACTAACACTTATTTTTAGATTTTCGGTTGAATATGAACGTATTTATATTTGAACGACGAAGTGTTGTTAAACTTCATAGTCTATAATTGTACATCAATCTGAATTCTTAATTGCGATTTAGCTGGAATGTGAAATATTTTTTCCCATTGGAAAAGCGGAAATCAATTTTCGCTTTTTAATTCGTCCACGAACCGTCAATGTCTTTTTCGAAGTTTGATGGGATATTTGTTACTGCTGTACAAATATTCTGCACATTTTTACGCTATCTGAACATTTTACAAAAGAACGTAAAAAAAATGCTTCCAATTATAAAACAAAAATTGTAGAATTTAAAATATATAATAAAAATAATTGTATCATTAACTAAACAATTTTAAACCGAAATTTAAGAATCTTCTGTTTTATTTATTTTTATATCTTCAAAAATTTTAGTAGTTTTACGCTACCTCCTAAGAAGGTAGAGTTTCTTTGAAACGTAAGGCACGACAAGATCTCGTCTAAACTCAAGAAGATGTCTTATATTTCGTAACTTTCTCGAAGACGATCAAGAAAAGGTACAGGAGAATGGTTTCCCGCTAAAATGATTGATGAACGTGATCAAAAGGCGGATGAAGAAGAATATCTACTATCACTGTTTTCCAACGTTTACGATGCAGCTTGGTGAAGTTCCAGAGATATATCCAAGCGTTAACAAAGATATTGTCACGCTACTATCGTTTCTCCTTATTTTTCCCTTAACACGTGCTGAAATCACTCTTTCTTCGCGATAGATATTTTAATCATCTAATTTTTCCCGTTTCAGAATGCGTCACTGTCGCGCAAATCACCTTTTCCGACGATCCTTTCTGTTAAATAATTATTTTTTAACAACGTGTGCCTTTTAATTATCTGTTTTACCTACGGTGGTACGAGAAAATTTTTATACGTAATTTAAATGGTTCCAAAGGGCGAATGAGACGAAAGAAACATTTTTTTCTTTTTTTAATGGAAGAAATTACAAAAAATGAAAGGAAGTTTCACATTCGATTTAAAATTTTAGAGTCGAAGATCATCAACGTACAGTAGAAAAACATATATACATTCGTGTAAAAGAACATAAGTAACTTTTAAAAAGAGAATAGAAAATATGACATTTATAAAAAAAAATTCTTCCATTTTATTCACCCTTCGAAACTATTTAAATTACGTGCAAAAATTGTCTCGTGCCACCATAGCTAGAGAAGATAATTAAATGGTCTGCTTTACGTGGTCCACCCGGTGTATCGCTATTACTTCTCCCTTACGCAAACGAATGAAAAGAAATTTATTAAATTAAGTGGTAATAAAATTTCAAAATATTGAAACTCCTTATCTTCTTTGTTTAATTGAATTCTACAATGTAGATACTTCATAATGAAATAGAAAATTCTAACAAAGGAAGGAGTAAATTAATTGAAAATTAAATAATGAAAATTAATTAATTTAAAATTTCTTTTTCCCGCGTCGATTGTATTACGTTATTTATTATATTATTATCTTGTATCATATTCAACGATGAGACTGTGGTTATTACACTCATCGTACAATTTCCAATTGCCTACAAGTTCGAGTGGAAATATTGCCACATCGATAATTTCGATACACTATCTCGATGCAATTTTGCCAACAGAAGTGATGAATTTTATCAGTGAAATTTCGCCGTTTTTCCGTGAAAATACATACATATGCATTCCACTTTCGAAACATGTCTCTTTTAGCAAATGCAATTAACTTTTTTGTTTTTCCCAGAATTTCTTTCGTGATATAATTAAGCTTCAATTTCAGCGACATCTCTTTTTTCCATTCATTTTTTACACCGTCTATCGACAAAAACGTGAAATCAACGTACTGCCTAGAATTATCGCGTATTTCTTATCGTAGTTTCTTGCATCGAACCGCGTGTTATGGATAATCATTCGAGACGTTATGAAACACGCACGACTGGGTTAAAAAAAATGTCACCACGAGTCATTTCAGGGGTCATTGCCAGGCTTCACCCTCGTTGCAATCGTGACCTTTTAGAGAAACACTCGGTAAATCGTGTGCATCGAACAAATCGATATTCGTGGTATCTTTCCGCGTGAATGATTCCATTAAAGCTGATTTCACAAACGTTTCAGGAAATTATTTAAATGGTAATTTTGTTGAAAATTACACGTTACCCCTGATAAATAATTCCGTAGGCGTGATAAAGTGAAATTGTACCGTTTAAATGTTTAATCGAAGCCTAATGATATTGGAAAACGAAAGGACCGACGCGATGAAGATTCACCTTGTTAGCGAAAATATTTGCAATTACCAACAGTAGGTACATTACCGTATGATTATTAGGAAAACGTGTTTAAAAGGAAGTATTTTTTAATATCTATTATTACGAGTAATATAATATCGCAATGAAATTTTATCATTTAACGGTTTTCAGGAAAATTACGAATAATAATGAGGCCGTATGCGTTGCAAAAATACATTCCTCTTATCTTAATTAAAAATTTAAATACACTTGTTACATGGTAGAAGATCCAATTAAAATTCTGAATGTTTGAGTAAACTCATTTACTGGAGATGGGATTCTAAATGCTGGTAAAAAATGTGGTGCGTTTAATTTCCTTATAGGTGTACACATGAAAGCGCAATAATATTGCAAAAAAATGTGTGCACGTCTAAAAATCCCTTTCGATGAAATTTTCCATCCTGTGTTACAATACATGTAATACACTTAGTATTTCAATTAAGTTCCATGCACAATGTTACACGTAATAAATTCAGCGTAAAGACATCGTGATCGTTAAAAATTCTCAAGTTAAACTTCAATCTCTTTAGAGACTTTAAGCACAATTTTCATTTATCTTACCGTGGTTGAATTATGAAGACACGCAGGTATTAAAAATGGAAGAGTGCATGTATTTCAATCTAACATCACAGTGGAATTAAATGAAGAATGAAATGCTTTTCTCTGCATTTATCAACGTTCCTCTCGAGCAATAACTTTCACATAGCTCGTACACAAAAGGGTTGCGCCACTTTTTATCCACATATTTTACATTCATTCTTAATATCGTCGTTGAAATTACGCGTGAAAATGTTCTACTATCGTATCTGATTAAAACAAGTGCGACGAAAATTTAGACATAAACAAATATATTGTTATTCCAAAAGTATTAAAAAAAATTAATCAGACCATTTTGCTTTTAAACGCTAAAAATTTTCTGGTTACTTTCTTTTCTCCTTTCACTTTACGATATTCTTTCTCTGTTATGAAATATTATATAATATCAATGAGGATATAGTTTCACGATTTTTACACGCAACAAAAAATAATACGAAAGAACATATCCTGATTTTTCTTCTAACAGTTTACATCTCTTAACTGCTTAAAATTTTCGATGAACTGTTGACACTAGATCGAACAAATAACCTTAAAACACTTAGTTGGACAATAGGAGAAAAAGAGAATTGCAATTGCGATAAAACTTTTACAGATTCAACTATTTTATCCCATTGTTACACCTGATAAAAGTTTAACTTTCATTAGCTTATGGGATCTAGTGACGATTCATTGATAACTAACATTTTATACGTAAACTAGTTTAGCTGCATCGTTAGCTTTACGTTGGTTTCATCTAGGGATTGTTTCTTCAGGCGGTAACATTTCTTTGTACAAAGAAAAAGGTGAGGGGAACGAAAAAGAATTCAGTACTCACCATGACGATGATCAGAACGATTCGCACACGAACGCAGAAAACACGTGCACGAAAGTTAAAACGGCAGATTTTCGTGCTTCATGTCACGTGTGTTATGCACAATTGAAACGCGCATCCGAGAGATCCGTTACGTTCGCGAGTCTCCAGTTAACTGGCTGCGTCTTTCGAGGCGCGCTAATAACAACCCATCACTTGCGCGGACCGCGTGCGCACTGTGCGTCGAAGGAGATTCTTCCGTAAGGGTCAGACGCGACCCGTTACACATGGGTTCTTATTATGTATTTTAACGCGGCTGGTTGTAATTCTTTTTTGGTCACGTTCGCATTGCTAGAGCGTAAAATCAATGAAATTTTCCGAGAAAAATGCTATTACTTGCATCCGTTATTTAACAAGGTATTTCAAGCAAATATTCATGGACCATGAAACGAAGAAGTTTGGATAACAAATATGTATGTATCATATGTGCATTCTTCCCTTTTTAGGTTAGATTTATAGCGAGTGATCGTAATAGAATTTTAAATTGATGTAAGAGATCACGAGACGTATCATCTTTCTACTTGTTTTACTATATATGAAAAGTGTTTCCTTTTGGAATTCGTATTTACGATTACTACGCATATCGTTTATAATAATACGCGATAAATTGTGTCATATGCGTATCTAAAGTTTTTCCAACAAATTGACTTCGATGTCAGTATAAAAGATGTTCTTTTGACAGAAGAAACATTTAAGGTATAGTTTTATCAATTTTAATCGTTTCTTTTTTGTATAATTTAAAACGATAATAATGTGTACGTAGTACCCTTCGATGTATATTTCATTCGTTCTAATTCCGCATTTACGAACCCTTTCGTTCGACTGTTGCGTTGCAACACACAAGTTTTGAATAGCGTTCAGGAATAGAAAGTTCGAGACGATTCACGATATTTCTAGAAGGCCTTTTAAAAAAACTATACTCGTTAATCAAATTGACCTTGTTCCCGACTAAATTTTTTGTCTGTCGGGCGAATAGTTTTTGGTAATTAACGTGGCGCCCGTGTTCTATCATAGTGTTTCTTATTTTTTGCACATGCATCACGTGTCTGTTTAAACACGTGGTTGGTTAGTCAGATTCTAACCTTAAATGAATCGAAAACAGAGTTTCCTTTGTATTGCGTTTATTTCGAAGAAAATTCGAAAAGTGGCAATATGAATTTTCAAATTTGTATAAATTATGTCGAGTTATTTTACAATAAGAAATAATTATGGAATAAGAATCAACGATATTATTCTCCACTTCTTAGTGTTTTATATGAAAGAAATGATAAACTGTTAGTAGTTAGATACTTAAAAATGTAAGATGCGAATTAAAGTATTTCGAAGATTGAAATTATTTCATCGTACTCTAAATGTGAGTACAAAACGTACGAAAAATTAAAATAAATAAAAAATCAAAATCAAATAGAGCAGTTCTATTGTACTAAGCAAATAAAGTCACTGTTAGTAATTTTCATACAGGAAAGTGCAAAAATTCTCAAAATTGCTTAAAAAAATACAGAAATATTAATACTTTTAATTCCTTATGAAATATTCCGCTGAGATCAGTCAAAACAGGCACCCCGTATATTTGTTACAATTCATTTCCATAAACTGTCTCTTCTAATTGGTCAAAAAACTGGCCATACACCCAAACCCATTTAAACTTCTTCTACCGTCGACTCAAGAGACAGAAAAGCACGTGAAAAACCGACTCGATGAAAATACTGCCGGAAAGTAGCGAAGTATCGAAAATAGCGAGTCGACGACAATTGCCTGCCAACGGTCGCGTTCGTCATTCAATCATCGTGTCGCGTCCCATCGAAATTCCCCGGGTAAAAAACGTAGCTCAACAAGAGAGTGATCCGATTGGCGTGCGTGCATGCGTGTGTCGAGTGTCGATTATGCTGAACGATGGTCGTTTAACTCGCGGACATTTTTACCTGTAATTAATGTACTACGTATGGTGGCGGTGTTCAATGTCGCGAAGTCGTCGACTGTTCTTGAACGAGTGGACGGTCGTGTGATCTGGCTCAGCCTTCTGACCGGCAGGAACATGAAATCGAAATCCGGTTACTTTCCCGAGAACGCCGTAAATTTGTCCACGTGTCGTAGACGTCGTAACCCTTTCCCCGTGCACCGTGTCGACGCGACGACAAGCTGTCGACCACGATTATAAGCCAATTGATGGCGTCGCAGCAGCCATCAGGTTCTGAATACCATTCATTTTTTCTTTATCGGATACAGATAACCGTTGTGTAACACGGTAGTTCGATTAAGCGGACTAATTTTTGAGAAAAATTGAGCAATTTTGCATTTTTCTGCAATAAGAAACTTTATCTTTATTAACACTTTCTCTGCGGTGTCATTTAGATTGTTTTTCGTTGAATAATAGCTACGTGCTAAGCTGATATTTTTATTATTTTTTCGCTATTTTCACCGTATTAGGCACTGATCGAACCTTTGTGTTAACCCTTTGCACTTTGAATTACTTTCCAAATATTATGATGTATAACGTAATAATACAATTTAATAGGAAGAGTGAAGGAACGAATGGAGATATATTTAATTTCAAATAATATGCTGAATATTGAATTAATTAAATATTCGAGGGTTATATCTTCTCGGTTGCAGTTTTCAATGTAAAAAAATTAATTTCTCAGGGAAAAGGATAAATTAGGTTACGAATGTCTGATAGATATGAAAGAAGAATCACGCCAGACACGCGAAATAAATTGTCCTTGTCATTTGTAATTTCAACAAATTTGATAAAAAAATGTGAAATATTTGTTTGAAAATGTAGAGAACGAGGGATCCATCAACGTTACTTCAAAAAGGGCAATGTCAAATCCAGGGTCTAAGGGCGTTTTAAGACCTCCGAGAAACAAAACTCCGTTGAACCAATCAGGACGTAGTTCGATTTACGTTCGTATTTTTCACATTTCTATAAATATTCCCGTCGTTTAACTAACTTTTCCATAAAATTACTTGCTTAAAAACGAACATTTCTCTGTCACTTTTGTCGAGCGAATTTCTTCGCCTTAACCCCTTAACCTATGATTTCTTTTCTGACCGTGCATCTAAGTGTCAGCCATTTTCTATTTTAGTACTGTATCGGGTAATAAAAGTTAATCTGTCACAGATTAATTATATTTTGTAATTCTCAGTCTTAGGAATTCGAACGAAAGTTAGGTTTCTTATTGATGTAACTATTTTTCTCACATCTTCACCAGAATCTCTGCCACGAGTCTGGCACGTTATCATAGGTTAAAGGGTTAAAATATTCTGAAAACTCGATTTTTAGAATATTTTTATACCTAATTTTTTTGGTTCAATTTTACACGTAATTAATTTTCATATCGTTTAATTTTATACCTAATTAATTGTTATGCTATCTAATTTTATACCTATTAAAGTTTACACCAAATTAATTGTCACACCTAAAAAGCGTACAGAAATGAAGAAGAATATGTATTGCAAAATATTAATTAGTCAATGTAACCAAAATTTTGTATACTGTTCGTTTATGATTTATAGAAATAGTAGAGGACAATTTATAATTGTGGACGATAAAATTGAGTACCGTGTGTAAGAGTGAACATACTATTTCAGACGGATTCTGTAAGTAATTCTACAGAAGATGTTTCCGCTGGTAATAAATTGTACAGCAATTCCGCTCGGCGAACGCCCGGCAAATCATCAGTCAGTCCTAGTCCTGTTTCACATAAAAGACCATCCTCCAGTCTGCCCGCCGGATCCACGCTCAGACCAGAGAATCAGTTCACGATGAAAAAGAGACGTTATCTACTGTTGAGAAAAGAGTTAATGGATAAACAGGTAATTAACCCGTAGACTCTGAGAAATTCAACCCAAAAACGAGCAAATCTGCACGAAAAAATTAAAAAATGTTTCCATGCAGATTCGCTCCTTTTTCTTTTAATTGTACCTTGAATTCTAATACACCCTGTATTAAAAAAATATACGTTTCATTATACAGTCTATTATTGTTACCTTATTTTTAATAATACTACTGCAGAATTTAACGCAATTGTTATAGTATAATTAATATAATTTTAACCTTCTGCTGAAATATTGGAAATCTGTTGCTAATATAAGAAAAATAGATAACAAGGTTTCTTTCAATTATACCATTCTATCCTCATCGTCAAAAAATTCTCTTCAACTGTAATCAAATTAACACAGAAAACTGTGTTTATTGTCACCACTGGTCGGTAAAATTTCAAACAAATTTCTTAAAAGAAGAGCGAAGCTTCTTTTCGTCTACACCATTCTATCCTCAAACTATCATCTTCCCTCGTCAAAATATCTTACCTTACTTGCTCGCAAAAAAGAATCACTTTCCTTAAATTACCACAGAAAGCTGCACAAGATCTGTACAACGACATGTCTCAGCTCCGTGAAAAGCTAATCAGCAACGGCGCGAGGGATCCTGGAAAACCAGAGGATCTGAGGCTGGAAGTTGGCTCGCCAAAACAGATTCCTCCAACGCCAGAGATCAGCCAAGTCGAAGAAGCGGAGTTGTACATCGAGAGGCTCCCGGCTGGTATAGAATTGCTCGAGACCTTGGAGGATCAGTTGCGGGAGATCCCGAGGAAGTCGCAGGATTTTTCCCGCGATCTCTTGGACAAGCAATCGAACTTCGTGGCTTTCGTGACTTCACACCTGATCAACGCCAGCGAGGGGAAAAGTGAAACGGACGAAGGGAGTTCAGAGGTGATCAGGCAGCTGGAGATTCACCAGAAGGATTACGACGGTTTTGGGTTGCGTCTGCACGAGATAGAAGTGATGGAGGACAACATGATAGGGGAATTTGCGAAGTACATGCGTCGTTTGATCGACGAGTACGAGCATTCCAGAGCGAAACTGAAGGCGGTGAACGCGGCTGAAGCTCAGAAAGAGCTGCAGGCTCAGTTGAACGAAACTCTAGAGGAGCTTCAAGCGGAGAAGGAGAAGAATAACCAGAGTAGAGAACGTCTTCGACAAATGGAAACGCAACTGCAAAAGTCGCGTACGAAGACGAAGGAGTTAGAGGCTCGTGCTGCGAACGACGAAGGGAAGATTCAACAGTTGCAGGTTAATATGAAGAACATGGACGGTCAGATGAAGCAGAAGGATATGACGATGGAGGTGAGGATGAAGGATATGCACAAGACGATGAAGAACAGCGAGGTTCTGGTGAACAAGGTGGAGAAACAGCGGGACAGCTTCGAAGCACGGTAGTTTTTTCTATTCTCGAAAGGAGTAACTGTTTCACGGAGTATTCTAAGCTTTTTTTTCTTCGTTTGCTTTAGGCTGATGGAACTGAAGGAGAAGATGACTAATAAGGAGAACGAGGCGATGGCCACGATCAAGGAATTGTCGGAGAAGCTGAACGCGATCACCGGTGAAATAGGGATGGAAACAGTGAAAAGGTGTGAAGGGAATAAATGATCTCTTTTGCGTGGAGTGTAATTATGATGATTATAAAATATTTGTTTAAATGTTTCTCTTATGATTTGTTTTGTCGAAGTTTATGATGCGAAGTTTATTTATTATTCTTGGGAAATGTATTCTTTCATAAACGTTTTATGCAAAATAGGCAGCACGCAGAGGAAGCGTTGGCTGAATTCGAGGAGCGATACAAGAATCTCGAAGAGAAGAGCACACGATTATGCGAACTTGCGGAGAAGAACAAAGATTTCACTATTACAGGTAGAAAATAGGAGAAAAAGGGTTATCTATTTTCTAGAGAAAGATCCAAACTATTGAAAGGTTGCATTGAATAATTCAATATGTATATCAAGACTTGATTTAAATTAAATCATTTAATTATTGTATTAATTAAATAATTACCTTATTTCGTAGATTTAACAAAATACATTTTAAATGCAAGACAAGTTGCAAGCTTTATATCAGAATGAAATTTAAGCAATATTTTATTTTGCTTAACAGAAGGAAATCACACGGAGAACGAGGTCCAATTGTTCAATGAATTAAGGGCAACCAGAGAGGAATTAGAAATGCAAAAGCAGATGATGGAGAAGCTGGAGCAAGAGAAAGAAGAAATCGTGGCAGTGATGCATCAAGCGGCCGTTAGTTTGCACTACTTTCGGAACATGTCCTCGTATAAGTCTTAAGAACTGCTCAGTTTAATCTTTTTCGTTTGTTAGATATTTTCTTAATACAGTCAACGATAAGACGATAATGTTTATATTTTTTAATCATGTGGCCCAGAGTCGCGAGGAGGACGAAGACTCCAGGGAGAAGCTGGCTGCGAAATTGGTTCTCAAAAACAACAAACTGCAAAACTTGATGATGCAGTACCAAGAACTGAAAAAGGTTGCAAAAAACGCGTAAGTTACGTTATTTCTAGTGTAATCTGTCTAAGTGAAACCAAATTCAATTCACACACGTAAATAATTTTTATGTTATTGAAAATGTGAAGAAGTTGTTTTAAAGCGGACAAATATATTATTAGTTTTGATTTTTTTTTAATTATTTCACTGATAATTTAAGCGTACAATTTTTGCAACTTATTATGATCAATATTTTGTGAACAATAAGAAATATACTTTATTCGTGTATAATTTCTTTAAAGAAAAATTGAAACATTTTCAAAAAAAATTCTTATAAACATTTCGAGCCAATATTATATTCTTTTTCTTTAATTAAAAAAATTTATAGCTTGATTTAAATTCGAGCACGCTGTATAGCGTGTTCATATTTAAATGTTATTTTTAAAATTGTTAAATAAAATATTGGAAAACGCTTTCAATAACGTTATTCGCTCTTTTCCACGGTGATATCTAGCCAAGAAAGAAATGGAAACTTAGAAAAGCAATTGATGGAGATTCAGACACGGGTGCACTCTCAGTCCATGGAGGGTGGCAAAGCTGGGTTAAGCGCTCATGCGATTGAACTTCAACAACAGGTCTCCGATCTTCGTAATAATTTGGCGGAAGTAATTCAGCAAAAGGAGAATTTAGAAACTGTATTGACTCAAAAGCAATTGGAGCTAGAGCAGCGTGATCGTGTCATGCGTGAGCAGAACAAATTTCTTAAAGCTAAGGACGAGTTGCTTTATGTTATAAAGGGAAAAGTTCAAGAAGAAAATGGGGAACAATCGAACAGCGACGAAAATAATGAATATCTTGAAGAGGTAATCACGAATATAATCAAACTCAAATATTGCTGAAAAAATCATTTTTGGTATGATAATTGGGAAGGCAAAAATTTTAAATAACAGATAGCAGAGATTATTCTATAGTATGTTATTTTTATTTTTATTTTGAAATAAAACCTGTTATTTTACTATTATTTCTAGTAATTCCTGATAAAAAAAATATTTCTAAATATCTAGGCCCAGAAAAAGTTCCAAGACTTTTATGCAACACTGATGAACAAACAACTGCAGATCTTCCGTCTGGAACAGATGGTGCAGCTGATGGAGGATCATCAAGATTGTGCACAAGCTCAACGCACGCGTTTAGAGGCTCGCATCGCTGAGCTAGAACTGAGCCTGCAAAAAAAAAAGGAACAACGGTACGTTAGAGAAAATTCATCTTCTCCAAAATTGAACGTGGACAATCGGGAAAAGGATAGATTTTCGCAAGATTCTTTTAGCGATTCCGATCAATCTTCCTTCAATTTGCACTCTTTCTCGAATCGAGACCAGCACGATTCATTGGCCAGGTCAGACGTTTCAGCAAGTAACAATCCTTTGCAAGCTAATTATCGAGCCTTACACGATTGCGAAAGATATACCTCGAGACAGACTTCCTCTGATGATGATCCACCTTATATTTGCGAACGTTGTCGTCAGCAAACATCCATAGAGGAAAACGAAGAACGTCAGTTAAATAAAAACGATTCCAGTGACAATATCAACGAATCTTTTCATAATTGGTTAACAAACCTGTCCAGTCTGGAAGTGACGAAAGATTCAGGCAATACTCGCGACTTCCAAGATAATGATTCCTTTTGTGACTCAGATTCCACAGTTCGAAATAGAAAATACGCTTCTGTGATGTACAAATTGCACAGAAAATACGATAACGAGGACGATAGTAGCAGGGAGTCGCAAAGTTCTTGTCAGAGAAAATATCATCGACATCGTTATCTTCATCATCGTATTCGGTCCCCGATACCGAATAGGATCGAGCCTCGTGGTGTAGCCTTGTAACAACTTTGTACATGATTTTTTATACTAAGGCACTTTTTAATACTCGACATCATCACGCTGTAATTTTGAAAGATTTGCTTTAGTGCAATAGGAATAATTGTCAAAGGATGCTTGGCGTTATTACATTACTTCATTAATTTCATTCACTTTTTATTTAAAGTTTAAGACAATAGACATCTGTGATATGAATAATATATGGGGAAAAAATCGGTTAAAGTTTGCTCAAAGTACTAGGTAAAGTTCGTTTTCAGCATTTGTTCTCATAAAAAAAATTATTTTCACTTATAACTTGTATCCATTTATATGATGTTTAATCATAGTTTCATGTAGGAGCAACATGTACAGCGCATTGAAAATAAATTTGAATGTTATTTTATTATGGTCTGATTTAATAGGCTAGGTACTCCCTGCTACCGAGTTTTTAATGTTATACCGTTGATACGAAAGTTCCTTACAGAGTGCCTAGCCTTTGAAACAGACCGATTTCTAATTTTTTCATTTCTCTGACCGACATTGTTTTTCTATGTTTTAGGGGTAAGGGCTTCGGCATCCTGTAAGGAATTTTCTAATCATCGTCAACGTAAATGTCTCCACGAAATTAAGTCAGAATTAAAGAAATTATTTTATGCTACTAACCGTTAAGTCTTTGGTGAGCGGCATTCTACATCGTTCGCAAGACCTTTTTGATTCGATATTCGACACAGTCAATCAAATCAAGAACACTTCAGAACGTATTTAAAAAGGCATGTAAATTAAGTAGTAATAATTCCATACCTTCGGTTTATTAGAACGAGTTGAAAAAATCGTTTGTGTATTTTAATTTACCTTATTATATTTAACGAAGTTTATTTATATATCTGTATATTATGTTTGTATGTATACTTTATTTTATAGCATATTTTATGAAATTAAATTATATGTACAAAATTAAACATTGTATTAATTATTTATTAATCACTATCATTATCACTACTGCCAGAATATGCTCCTAGTAAGGAGAGACCACTATGACCATTGTTTATTAAATTATGTACATTTTCCGTTGTGTTTTTATTCACATTTTTGTTTTCTTCCATAGAAGCATCTGTTTCTTTTGTTGTCACGGATTGAATTTCTTGTTTCTCTGCACTGATAGCTGTAGGGTTTGTATTCACTTTGGTACCTAAATTTATCTTTCTTTTAACTACACCCAACAAATTCTTTTTATTTGATGATGATGCTGATGATGATCCTGCATTTTCAGACCACAGTGATTTTTCAAATGGTTTTGTACCTTGGTGGTCTTTAGGCTTAAACAAGGAGAGAAAAAATGCTATGTATTTTTTATAAGAACTCAATGTACTAGTTATTAAATATTATAAAGATAAAATAATAGTATATTTACCTTATCTTTATCTATTATAGGTGGAATCTTATTATTTTCTTCTCTACTTTCATTTGTCTGAATTACTTTTTTTGGTGGTTCATTGCTTTCATGTGTTTTAATTACTTTTTTTCGTGGTTCATTATTTTCATTTGTCTTAATTACTTTTTTTGGTGGTTCATTGCTTTCACTTCCATCTAATTCCACAATTTCTTCCTCTACAATAAACTTTTTACCAAATATTGATTTAATACATTCTTCATCATATTCTTCTTGTTCCTTTTCTGTCCTTTGTTTAACTGCTTGTGTATCGAACTGTTCTAACATCTGATCATAGTCAATAGCTTGCTGCCTACGGTTTAAGTCTTTCAGTTCCTCTAAAGATTCTAATAATTCTAATTCCTGTTTTGATTGTAATGTTCTTTTTTCTAATAATTTCATTGGATTAGTAGCTTCTTCCTCCTTCTCCTCATCTTCTTCTCTTTGTGCTTGTTCCTCAGCCAATTTCAAAGCCATAAAATTTCTAGTAGCACCTGCTTCAATCTCATAATCTGTATTCTTAGGATCTGTTTTGAAACTTATTTCTTGGAGGCATCGAGTGCATTTTATATAAAACCTGTAAATTCGTATTCCTAAATAATCATCACCTTCAACATCTTCTTTACGGGCATTAAATTTCTTTCCTTTGTAAATGTATTCTCCACAAGTTTTACATCTCATATTGAAAGGAGCCATCAAACGTACCGTGTATTGTCTATTTCGGGCTAATTTCATGCGAGGAATTTTCGAAGGATCGAAATCCGGCGGGTAATATTTCTAGAACATAAAAATCATAGTTAACGTTAACATTATATTAATATAACATAAATATGTACAACTTATATAAATAATGCAACATTGTTCTTACATTCAACTTCATATAATTACATAAAATTTTACTTACGTTTAAAACTTTACGTTCCGACATGTTGCTGGTTTAATTTAATAAAATTATCCACAAGAAAGTTATGTGCTTTATTGCATAAATATTAAAATCCGTACAAGTTAAATGTAAATTAGGTTAGGTTTGCTGACAAAGCAACACTGATGCAGCATTACAGTGTTGCCACATTTACCCGCGGTTTCAATATTTTAACATTGGTATACCTGATACTTAAGTTGCAAAGTTAAAGTATGAAATTGTTCGTTAATTCTGTTATTATGCTTGCAGATTAAACAAGTGTAAAATGTAGGTATGTAAAAAAAATAAATGTGAAAGATTATTGTGAATTGTAGTTTACTAAAAGTACTTTTATTACACATAATTGAAAATAGTGCATTCTTGACAAATTTTTGTTTGTTATTATTGAATATTTGTTGGCACTTTTGATGTCATTTCGTCTTCACTAAATGGAAGTTTTCTGAAAAAAATCTATTATACTGATAAATGAAATTCAAATTTAATCTAATAAAAGTGTTATGTTAGCAAAAAACATGTTTAAAGGTGGTCTAATAAGCATAACAAGATGGGACTATGATGTAATCTGCAACGGCAAACATCATTTGTCGATTCCTGTCTGGTGAGTGATATTTTCAAAGTTTCCTTTTTACAGTAAATTTAAGATTATATTAGTTGTTAAATAGAGAAAAGAGAATTGTTTTGGGAGCGAAACTTAGAGTTAGAAATTTAAGTAAAGGTATATACATCTACTGCGTATTTTCGAATATAAATCGGGATTGGAATGAAAATGGCGGGAACTGTAGTTTATTTATTGCATTATACGAAACAGTTGAGTTATGAAATGTATTACATATGAACTGTTATTTAATGAAATTTTTAATTTTTTTATCAGATCTAATACATAATATGCTATTCTGAAATTCGTATTGTGGGTAACTTTGCATTTAAATTTTAGTATATTTTACAATAACGTTAACAAGTTTAATATACAGCTATTAGATCACCTTCTTTCCTTAGTATGTAATGACATTTAGGAAATAAGTTCACCAAACAGTGGTATTAGCCATTATTTCATATAAATTTCTTTAAAGAATTGTTCAAACAAAAATCGTATGCGTATAAATTTTATACAATTCTCTTTAATTGAAAGTCATACAACGCAATTAATTGATTAAAAACACAATTAATGTATTCACGCATACTATAACATTTATAATAGAACTTGTAATAATTAGAAACTTCTACACTCACTCATCTTCGTAATAAAACTGCATAACATACGTTCGTCGCAAAATATTAGTACGTGTGCCCTGTACACCTAACCTAACTAGCACACCATTGAAAAAATGAATATCCAACTCTGATTAGCAAACAACGATCGGCAGCAAGGTGATTAGCTCGTCATTATAGAATCTGTTGGTGGAATACATTTTAGGCGGGACGAATTAAAATCGGCAGCGAGACCTCCCCGGATGTTACCCTGGGTTCTCTCTCTAACGTGAATTTAATATCCGTGAATATAATGCGGGCATTTGACCGAACGATGAAAGCGTACGTACAGAAGAAGCATGAGCCCGTCTTGCTTCGTGGAACTGGATTCAATTCGGTTTCATACGTGTATAAAGGTTATTCAGCTAAACGCAAGGTAACGGGTACATGACTTGGATCAGTCGAGCGCGTAAAACGGGCAAACAAGAATCATTGCGCGAAGGAAAGAAAAGGGAAGAAAAAAAACAACCTTAAAGACACACTACTATCTCACGTTCTTTTTGTGGAACGACAAAGATGCGTTTATGAATACATTACTCGACCACGCATTTTTAAATCTGTTACGCGGGTGTGTGTGTATGTGTTCCCATTCCAGTCTGTTCCTCCTGTTCACCAAGCTTCACTGTCCATGGTTACCGAGACTGTAGCTACCGATGTTTTGCGGTCTGCGCTCGCGGCCTCAGCTTTGGAAGCGATACCATAAACCAAGGCACAGGATAGACCTAACATCTTATGGAACTTTGTGTCCCCGGTATGAGGGCCTAAAGAGCCCTGGGTTGCTTTCAACGTTCCTAATTCAGTATAGGATAACATTACAATGCCGATGGTTTTATGTGAACTGCGTACGTCAGATGTACTCTGAGATATTCCCTTGTTAGGTAACCAGAAATTTGACTCGATTTTTTAACAATTTAATGTTTAATATGTCAATAATTTTTTTGAGTTGGAAAAAAATCTATGATATAGAAAGTGTCTAATTTGACATGAAATGTTTCGTATCCAAGATACCGGAAAAAAGAACCGCCAACCGAATAGTTCCGAGCGTTGCCGAACGCTTCCGATCACCGTTCTTAAACACAGCGAGAATCATATGCAAAACGAACGTTTAGTTGAAAATAATTGTGTTTCTGTAAGTTGAAAGTGAATGCGAGTGATAGTGAGAAATGTACGTCGTTGATTTATTGTGTAATCTGGTGTTTTATGCCGATCGGATTGTCAGAGTTTTCAACAGCAAAGATTGACGTATTACAAAACGTCTGAACGTCTGAAATACTGAACGACTCTTCGAAATTTCTGCTGCCATATACAGTAAATTTTCTACAAGAGTCAGTAAGTTTGGATTCTACAAGTGACAGTATAGATGGTTCTACGCCTAGGTCTGCGTCATTGCTGCGCCCATGTTATCTCCGATGAAGATGACATAAAACACGATATAATTTGAACAACATTTACTTATTAACACGTTCACTGTTGCGCCAGATTTACAGGTTGCTGTCAGACGGCCACAAGAAAATACATTTTAAGCATAGGATTATAGTATTATGCTTTATAATTTTTCTTTTCAATTGAAAATAATGTCTAGCTAGCTATGACGTTCAAAATTTTTAGTTGACAACATTTATTTTATTTTAATTATTCTAAACATTTCAGGCACTCCAGTCACTGATGACCACCATGGCCATATCGAGGAAACAATCTAATGTTAATACTTATTGAGTGATTAATTTAATTTCATAATATATCGCTTTAGCGAGCCACCGTTTGGTTACCAATTGATTATTATATAGAGTCGGCCTACCTCCACGTAAAAAAAAAAAAGGGGGGGTCGATTCGACAAGTGTCAGTAAAATGTAGGGTCGGCCTACATCCACGCGAATTTATATTATTAGAATGAAATGTAACGATAGAAATTATTGCAATAATGCGTAATGCAATTGAAAAATTGAAAGAATCAAAAGAAAAAACGCGAATTCGTATCTTTTTCGATTCTAGAATATAAGAAAATTTGAATAAAATACGCGACGAGAATTGGGGAGAAGCATAAGTTAAACGCGTAAAAATATTCAATAATAAACGAACTAGGGATGAAGCTATTATTTCAATACGCGATGCACTGACTCTAGTATTTACTAAAATTCAAAAATTCTCGTATAAATTCCGAAAATAGATTATTAATTACGGTAAACTACTGAGACGGTTTAATTAAGGGTGGGCATGGTGCTGCTTTAGTTTGAAATGATTTATAAACACATAATTAACAGAGGAAAAACCGTGAAACGGCAAAACGTCTACATTCTAATTGTTATAACATGTAAACAGAACTTTAAATTTAGTGTAAACAGAAAAAATATATAATACAATTTATTTCACGGTATTGCAACAAATAAACGTTGAATCAATATTTAATTCGTATAAAAACAATTATTTAACGTAATAATTTTACCTTCACTATGGCTATTTTTAATCTACGACCACAGGTCAACCTGATTTCTAATCCTTACGAACTTTAAATTCAGTCTAAACTGAGAAAATATATAATACAATTTATTTCACGGTATTGCAACAAACAAACGTTGAATAGATTCTTAATTCGTATAGAAACATTTATTTAAAATAATAATTTCACCTTCACTATGGCTATTTTAAATTTACGACCAAGGGTCAACCTGATTTTTAATCCTCCGAACTTGATTTCACAACGAGAAAGTAATAAGATCGTTGAAACGTACTTATTTGTCAAAGAAACTTGCAAAAATGTATAAATAATAATATGTAATGTTTTAACAAATTTTTGGAAGTATAAATTAATAATAAAATTGTGAAAATTAATAAATTATACGTTATTATAACATTAATAGAATTATGACTAAACCGAAGTTCGAAGTCGAGTATTTAAAGTCTGATATTACGTGCCTAGCGAGTGCCGGTAATTGTTAAAATTTGTTTAATAATTAGTAATAGAAATTCTAATTGATTCTAATGTATACAAGTGTTACAAGAAGGCTGAGTGTGTACAGGGTGGACATAGACTAGCTAGTAGCCCCCGACCACTCTATTCACATCTCAGAACCTTCAGGTCAAAATACGCCGCGAAGTGTCTAGGGCCCAGTATAAAGGGTAAATGATTTCGCGGGACATCGGCGGGTCCTTATATACCTGCGGTACCCTCTCCCCAAAGTCATTAGCAAAATCGTCGGTTAGGTCAGGCGGGAAATTTTCGCGGGAGATTTTCGCGGGAGATTTCCGATATCGTAACACGGTATAATTTATCAATTTTCACAATTTTATTAAAAATTTATACTTCCGACAATTTGTTATAACATTGCATATAACAATTTATACGTTTTTACAATATTCTTCAATGGAAACATAGGTTTTAGCGTTCTCGTTACTTACTCGTGGTTAAATTAATTTCGTAGGGATTAAAAATCAGGTTGACCTGTGGTCGTAGATTAAAAATAACCATAGTACAGCTAAATTTATCGTGTTAAATAATTCTTCTTACACGAATGAAAAATGTATTCAACGTTTGCTTGTTACAATACCATGAAATAAATTATATTACACATTTTCTCTATTCACACTGAATTTAAAGATTATAACGATTAAAAATCAAGTTGACCTGTGGTCATTTATCAAGAATAATCATAATAAAGCTGAAATTATTGTGTTAAATAATTTTTTTAATACGAATTAGGAATTTATTCAACGTTTGCTTGTTACAATACCATGAAATAAATTATATTATACGTTTTCTATATTTACACTAAATTTATCGTTCTATTCTAACAAGCAAACGTTGAATAAATTCCTAATTCGTATTAAAAAAATTATTTAACACAATAATTTCAGCTTTATTATGATTATTCTTGATAAATGACCACAGGTCAACTTGATTTTTAATCGTTATAATCTTTAAATTCAGTGTGAATAGAGAAAATGTGTAATATAATTCATTTCACGACACTAAAACAAACAAACGTTGAATACATACAAATGTAACGATAGAAATTATTGCAATAATGCGTAATGCAATTGAAAAATTGAAAGAATCAAAAGAAAAAACGCGAATTC
>NW_017100261.1:6262750-6266469 GCF_001263275.1 Habropoda laboriosa
CTATATTTGCACTAAATTTATCGTTCTATTTACATGTCATAACAATTATAACTACACGTTATGCTGCGTCTGTTTGTTTCATAACTATGCAGTTCAACCTAATTTACTTAAATGTATGTTGCGAGACAGTAGAATATTTACAATTCTGTCTGAATTTTTGAAATTCAGAAAAACACAGGTAAACTTCCATTATATTTAAACGATATTCTCCACCAACTGGACAAAGTACTGTGAATAAGATGTTTCGTGTGGCAATAGAAACCTTTTAAAGGATAAAAATTATTACTGCGCAATTGAAATAGTTACTCTTGAGAGTACTCTCATATGTTGTGTCCAGCTCTCTGCCAGCACTCTCAATACCATGGACATTAATAAATTTGACTCGCGATAGTTTCACTCTCAGATCGGTGTATGTGACATAGAAATTATGACTTATCAGTTTATTATCAAGTAAAGTGAAATAGGATTAGAGTATAATTAGCGGCAGAATATTATATGACATTTTGAAATTTTTGAATAAGCGCGCCGGTAGTGGGGTTACCCCCTCTCTCTATCCAGTTTCCTAGCAACGCATTTGTTGATTCGTCAGTTGCTTCTGGACGTCGTACATGATAGATGTAGTCTCTACGTGCGCAATAAGAAGGTATTATAAATTTAGTTTATCAATCTTTAAGTGTTTCTTATTGTTTCTTTTAGCTTATACTTGTTTCATTTTCTTTAAGTTAAACGTTTGTTTATTCTGTTACAGGTTTTTGGCTGTGCTAAAGGTTCGAAAAGAAGGACGCCGTATCGACGCTATGACATCTCGTATTCGAAATCGACTGAAACAGCGGGAAATTGACAGCGATTATGTAAGTGGACACATAATCTTTTAATTAATTTCTATAGCATTGCTGCTGAACGATTGGGTCGTGAATTGTTATATAAAATCGAAGAATATTTTAATTGCTTTATCGTATGTAGTTTGAAGGTGGGGAACATGCATATATGTTCAAGGAGATTTGAGGTATCTGGATAATTAATTTATTCCGAAATCCTCTGGACTTTGAAGTTTGCTCTCCAAGAAAGAGAGAAGCTTCATACCGGTGTTTGTGGCATAAAAAATTAAGACGTATCCGTTTATTATCAAGGAAAATTAATGAAATAGGATTAAAGTATAATTAACGTTAGAATATTATATTATATTTTGAAATTTTTGAATAAGCGCGCCGGTAGTGGGGTTACCCCCTCTCCCTATCCAGTTTCCTAGCAACGCACTTGTTGATTCGTCAGTTGCTTCTGGACGTCGTACATGATGGATGTAGTCTCTACGTGCGCAATAAGAAGGTATTATTATAAATTTAGTTTATCAATCTCTAAGTGTTTCTAATTGTTTCTTTTAGCTTATACTTGTTTCATTTTCTTTAAATTAAACGTTTGTTTAATCTGTTACAGGTTTTTGGCTGTGCTAAAGGTTCGAAAAGAAGGACGCCGTATCGACGCTATGACATCTCGTATTCGAAATCGACTGAAACAGCGGGAAATTGACAGCGATTATGTAAGTGGACACATAATCTTTTAATTAATTTCTCTAGCATTGCTGCTGAACGAATGGGTAGTGAATTGTTATATAAAATCGAAGAATATTTTAATTGCTTCATCGTATGTAGTCTCAGGGTGGGGAACATATGCCATCGCGAAACTTGTGTTTACAAAAACTCGTAAACACAGCGGCCGGTATTATTCGTTGCCCTTTTCGAGCATAGCTGCCTTCCGGGCATAGTTTTCCAACGTTAAATTCTCAGAATTGTTATTCGCATTGAATTTCCGAAACACGCACAAACTTGTCTAAACTTGTCTAAGCGTGCTCTGCCCCCACCACTCGGTCTAATATTATCAATCGTAGAGGGCGGTGTCAGCGGGGGGAATTCATTCGGTTACCGAGCTTCGAGTCGACAGGTCGTGTTCACATTCGCGTATCCTATCGTTTCTGCTAGCATATATCATACTCTCTTCGTTTAATTAATTAATACACTCTCTTTTGATACTTTCTCGAATTGTCACAACGATAGAGAGGAACTTCTTTTTTCTTTTTGCGTTCAGTTAGCTTTAGATCATATCATAAACTTCTGCAATCGAGTTCGAATTAAATTAATAGTTTAATTATGACGCAATTTCGTTTCTTTTCAACACACATGTTATCAATTAATATTTCTCTTCTGCTAAGATATTTGATCGATGAATAGGAGAGAGGAAAAGACTAGATTTGAAGATTAATGGATAATATTTAATTTATTATTACAAAGCTGATAGAATATATACTGCTTCTTTTATATATTATTATTGACTTTATCTGAGTATATAGCAATGTATAGTAATACAAGAAGAATGGATTAAGCTTCTTTTTTTCAAACGTAATTCATTTCTATATAGTTGACAAAAGAATTCGTGGCTTGGTAATTTTAATTTTTGCTTTGACATGGATCCTTTAGTAATATAAAAAGTCGTTGGATTTTATTGGAATAATTTGCACCTGCGCTCCATTTCAGTTGCGATATTTTTTATTTTGTAGAGTCATTAATATTACTTTCCCATCCTTGTTACTCTTTCTATAACGAGTTCAACTACCGATGCCTTCAATTTTCTTCGCAAGTGTAAATATTTGGCATGGAATTTTAATTTGTACAAAGATTTTCGAATATTTATAAACCGCGATATATTGCGCGACCAGACTCAGATAGCAGTAGTAACTGATAACTCTAATAACAAAAATTTTTACTTTTTTACTTTTCACAAATCAATTTCATTGTGTAGCACTATTCAGTACTGCGACGTCAATTAATTTTGATAATTATTATACGTTGATATTTACATGAGACTTGTGTTAATGTCAAATTAGCAATCACGTAGGCTTTTGTATTTCTCCAAGAATACATTATTTTCTTGACGAACACTCGGTAGGACAAAAAAGAGAAAAGAGAACCCCTTCCCTACTAACTAACAGTTTTTCTTCCAGAGAGTTTGTTGACCGCGCGCAATGCGGTCGGTAGAGCCAGTGTTTTTTGTGTACAAGTATTTTTCTTCTTTTGCAGAGCAATACAGCTGTTTAAGTAAACATATTTACTAAATTCATAATAAATCACGCGAAGAGTAGAGTCAGTGTTTGTTCGCCGGACATAACCTATACGGTCGCGTTACTAGCTTTTTCTTCTTTTATTCTTTTATTCTTGCTGAAATTCGTTACCGGTATTAGAGTCAGTGCTCCATCCGAAGAAACCACTGGGCGGAGCTCTCAGAGCTAAAATGTAAGTATCTATCAAACTGAAAGTTTAATAGTTTGAATCTCTATTAGAGTCAAAATTACGACAATTTCGAAATTCATTGTAGTAAATAATACTGAAAATATTGAAATAATCATCTCGTTTTCAAGAACAAATAATAATATTCCATTCTTCTACAAACTGTTACAGCTTGCATCTACTGTGGTCCCTATGGTGTCTCTCTGATGACTTTCACGACTTCTGGTGTGCATTGGCATCCTAGATGACTTCCTCTGAGCAGTGGCGTCCTAGATGACTTCCTCTGGGGGTAGCAGTTTGCTGTGGCAGCCTAGACGACAGCTTTAACTCAACGAACTGTGAGTCGCATGCGTTTCAGTTCCTCTGGTCACTCAATCATGTCGTAGGGCGATTGGTCCGAATCGACACGGGTGACTAGTTGTAATTACGTAGTATCTTTTG
>NW_017100261.1:6267077-6299587 GCF_001263275.1 Habropoda laboriosa
AATTTTCGCAAAATTTACTTTGACGACGGGATCGTCCCAGGATGATTTAATAACAACGTGTTTAATTTTCAGAGCCTATCATCAAGAAGAAATAAAAATTTTACCTTCCCTGTGTGATACCTTTTATTACCATTAGTATTAATTATTAGACCGTTATACAAAGTACATGAAAAATCAGATAATAACATATTTTTAGTCGAGGATTTTCAGGTTTAACCCTCCGTATTCGTTGTCAATAACCCATTCACGTGCCCAGGTGCTTCTTGATTGGGTGAAAGGCAATGAATACGATGACACTAGTTGATAAACTAATAAAATATTTCAGCGGCTGACGTTAGGTTAGCGTATCGTGCACGACGTATTTCCACAGAGTATGTGTGGTTAGGCTGTGGAATTGCGTCGCTATAGATTACTTTTTCTCTCGTTACCAATTTTCAATTTCTCACAGTAATATGTCAAAGTTACAAAAAAGAAATAAACAAAGCGGAAAAAGAAAATACATTTAAAATCGTCGCGTGTAGTATCTGCCTCTCAAATAATCGCAATGATCACTAGCCTTCGTCAGCCGATTTCAGGAAAAATGGTACGTACATTAGTGTGTGAATGACTGACTAACTCTTGGGCGTCGGAGGCGTCCCGGGACGTCTCTCTAGTGTAGGATATTGCGCCCAAGTGTCTGTATGAGAACCGTGGAGCGTCTGTTTTTGTATGTGTGACTTTGCATTTTTTAAATATAGGTTCAGGGAGGATAGGTAGTATACTTTCTGGTGTGTGTGTATGGTAAATATAAGTAGGTAGGGCCGGGCAGGTTGACACAGTCTCCGATCGGGCAGGCCCTCTTTTTTTTCCGTTGTGTTCAACCTGTTTCAGGAAAATCTGATTTGAAAAATCGAAGGTGAATCCAGCGCGAGTGGAGCATGCCACTTGTCACTAGATGCACTTGTCGAATTTTTCGAATTTCCCGCGGTCGCGGTCGGGTGGTGTTAGGCCCCGAAACGAAACGCAAAGATATATTTTGCTCGAGGTTCGGCGTAGATGCACTTGCAAGAGTCATTCTCGTTGCTACTTTGTCACTGTGCTCGCTTGCATGTAGTATTTCGTAGAATGTATTTCAGCTGGAACTGGACATCGCCCACCCTCCCTCCCCTGTCGCGATTTTAATTAGCGTTGCGACTGATTGATTACGGTTTGCATTAGCGTTGCGAGAAATTTACACGCGATTTGTATCAGAGTTGCGAGAAATCTAGTCGCGATTTGCATCAGAGTTGCGAATCAGCTGAGATCGCGTTATGAATTAGAGTTGCGAATCAACTGAGATCGCGTTTTGAATTAGAGTTGCGAATTGATCGAGTATCGCGTTTTAAATTAGAGTTGCG
This sequence comes from Habropoda laboriosa, assembly GCF_001263275.1. Classification (NCBI taxonomy): domain Eukaryota; kingdom Metazoa; phylum Arthropoda; class Insecta; order Hymenoptera; family Apidae; genus Habropoda; species Habropoda laboriosa. Next base: position 6,268,454 of record NW_017100261.1, read on the forward strand.
AAGAAATGCTACTCGCGGTTGCTCTTGTATATGGAATTTTTATACTTGGAACCTTTATTCAATTGTAAATGTTTGCTTTTAAAGTAATGTTACATTTTTTTCCTTTTTTTCAGAGTAAATTCATTTCATTTATTCAGAGTAAAAATAGTTTGAAGGAGTCTATTTACTCCACCTGTAATTTTAACGATAGCGTTGCGTCAACGAATAAACGCGTTTTGTCTTTGATTAGTGTTGCGACGAAATGCCCAAATTTTTCAGGAGTCGCTGAAAGAGCTGCGCCAAAGGTGATCAGGGCGGCAGCCCTGAATACGACTGCCATGGATCCCCTCGCTTTATTAGTGTTGCGTATTATAAATTATAGAGTGCATAGATGATTAGTGTTGCGTATCCCCTAAAGCGCCCTAACGTGGCTGCTCTCGCGTTTAACGGTAACTTTCTTTATCTTTTTTTTTTTCCGTAAATACAGATTGCAAATGAAATGAAGCACTCGCCGCGATTGATTGTGAGACTCTTTTCTATTTCATACATTTAACAGATTAGTGTTGCGTGAAAGAATGAATTTTTCCACTCACGGTTTTTGCTCGGGTTTAGAACGAGTGGATTATGAAATATACTCCATATCTTGTATATGGAATTTTCATATTTTATACTTTGCATATGCATTCCTATGCTGAATGACCGATACGACGTCACGTACCTTTAATGTCACTTTTATTTCAATTTATGCATAAAAATATTTACAAATTTGTGCATAATTTCGATTCTTTTTAGTTGTTGAACTTTTATTTTTGCCATTATTAATCGAAGAAACAATAAGTTTGTTACAGATTCATCGACGATTCGTCGAAGAAAAGAAATACATGTTATAATTAAATGGTGTTCATATCGTGACTTGTAGAATCTAATTACTAAATTCGTTTGAATTTGAGTTTGTTGCAGGTGGCCGAGGGGTGCAGGAGCAATTCATCTTACCATACTGATATTTCCCTTCCTTTTCTTTCAGTATGCCCTTAGATTTTCAGGATAGGCAGGGTACAATGTAGATTTCTAATTAGGCAGATTGTTTTTCAAAGGAACGTGGAATTTTAATTAGCCATGCTATTTGCAACATTAAGTTAAATTGTCGATTAAGCAGGCAATTTTTACGTTAAGTTAAATCATTAGTGAGTCAGGCTATTTTCAATATTAAGTTAAATTCCTAATTCAGTTGGAGGTTTTTAAATTAAGTTAAATCTTTGGCGAGGCAGGTCATTTTCAGCATTAAGTTAAATTATTGATTAAGCAAGCAATTTTTAAGTTAAGTAAGAATTTTACTTAAGCAAGATATTATTTAAGATTATAACATTTAAGTAGGCAAGTTTTCAATGAAAATTCAGTGTTAGTTATTTAAGGTGATAGCTCTCAGGTGGAAAAAATGATCACTTTTCAATTTCGTTCTTTATCTGGAACCAACTTTGAACAAAAACGCCTGATTTTTACCCCGAGATAGTCGGGAGCAGTCAATCTCTTAACTGACAAGTGTTTTTATGGGACGTATTTTTTTGTATTTCCTTCTTTTGTGTTTCAAAATATTTCAGACGTCAGATACCTACTTTACATATTCTTAAGCAGTGATGGAAATACAGAGTAATGATACATGCATAAATTAATGTCTCGTATAGGATTAAGACTTTCATTAGTCCTAGTTTAAGTCAGATTTAAGTTAACTCGTAGTTTAAGTCAAGTGTGAGTGAAGTTATACAGTAAGCTAGGCGTAAGATAAGTTTAAGTTCACTTTAGGTTAAAATTAATAGGATACTCTTAACGGTTCGTTTGTATTTTTCTCTCTCTCTCTTTCTTGTCGAGTTTCATTCGAGTTCGAATTCTTTCAAATTCTCCTGCTGCTGTCCGTTTGCATAGCGATCGAAAATTCGAACGTATTGCAAATGTACAAATAGTAGGAGGTGTTGTGCATCAACGAGTAGAAAAGTAATAGTAATCGCGTAAAAGGAGGGTGGATGGGACGCGTGGATAGGGCGGGCCTCCATTCGCAGCAACCTCCACGAGGTGAGGCCTGGGCAATCGATATTATCTGATATATGATTGCGGTTATATAGCAAATAATACGAGCAAATTGGCTGCCATATTTAAAAAATCGCTGAAGAATATGTCATTTCCAGAGCTTTGTCTGTATCCACAGAATCTTTGTGAATATCCAAACGATCTTTTACTTCCGTCGACTTTACCATCTTCGACGGTTGGGTTGCATATAATTCCTAAACTCGCCGCTTTATATCGTAGAGGGCATGACATAACCTCCAACTTTTTACACGGTCGGTATTTCAGAACGTTAGACACTACGTTAGGCGTTAGGTCTGCCTGTACTTCGTCTGTGGTGATACGACTCTTTTTTTTTTTTTTTTACCTTTCTCGTATCGCCTTTCAGTATAAAGAAATTTGTGACTTTATCGTCTCTCCACTATTTTTTCTTTACGTCACCTTACAGTTTTTAAAATTTAATATAGTAGTCTCGATTCTTGATTCATGCATCCTAATTTCATGATTTTTTTTATGATCTGTCGAAGATACAATGGGGAAACCGTCTTTCTTGTTTTATAACGCGACTGGTCTTTAGGTTTTCTTTTCATTTTATTTGCTTGTTAACTGTTGTTCCTTTTTTTCTTTTTAATTGATATCAAATATTTGTAAGTATCAATTTTTCGTTTTTAAACTTTTTCAAAAAATCAAAACCACGATCGTGTATTTTTCATTTCATTTCATTGTAAATTAATTGGGACTTGAGGAAATATTAAACGTTTTTTTATGCACAGCCAGAAATTCGAAGAGAGATTTTTGCACACCTGATTTAGCTTAAAACATAAAATCGAAGTGTTTTCTCTTGATAAAGTGATTCGATAGTAAATACACGCTTTTATGGTGTAATTAAAGGCCTCGTCATAAAAGTTCAATTTACTTTGAAATATAACGTAGAGGTTAATGGTTATCCTTGATCTAGAAATCTAAGACTCGTCGAATTTCTCAACCTCGAAAGTTAGTTCTTTCAAATAGAAGGAATTATTACTCTTTCGCGTGGTCCCATAAATTTCTATGGTGTTCCCAACCTGCACAGGCTAAATCAGTGTAAATGTTTTACTCTGTTTTTTTTCTTCTTTTCTTTAAATTACTCTCATTTCTCGTGTTTTCTTTTATTTTGAATAGTATGATTAAAAAAGGGTTAAATGAATTGAGTTCCCCTTTTGAAAATATTTCATTTTCTTCTCATAGAAACGTTGCTTTAGATTTTACCATAATTTCTTAAGCCAAATATTTTTCCTTCGAATTCAGCAGGTAGGTTAAAGTATTAATTTATTTCATTAATTACCACTCTTTATATATTGTTACTGTTTTATCGACTCATAAAAGTATGTTGTAAAATGGTAAGAAAATTATCAGGTGTGAGATATATTTGTCTCAGTTAACAATTTGTAGCATTTTCGTTTTATTCGTTTCACAGTTCTCGAATGTTAAATGTATCAGGACGTTTTATCAGAAGATGAAGCAAGGAATTATGTTCTGTACTTTCATCTTTATAGAAGGTATTTTAAGGAGAAATCGCGATCTAACGTATAACGATACCTGTGATCAATCGATCTCTCACGCTGTAGCACCTGTAGCGATCTGAGCTCATAATTTTGTATGCGAACGGGGCACGATAACTGAGACGAGGAATTCCTTTGGGTGGTCCAAAAGGTTGCACATTCCGTATCAAAAATTTCTTAGTGGAAATTAATAAGGGCAACTATATTCCGACTTTTATCTCACTGAATAGTGTAACAATTAAGAGCAATTGTATCTGGTTAATTTTTTATTGCAACGTTTGTCTTGACAAAGTTTAATTTTTTCTTAATTTAATTTCAATATCAGTAGCTGGAAGAGCAGAATGAATATTTCATTTCAATAACACAGTTTCTGTTGAAAATATAGAATTCCAAATAATTTGAAATATATATTTCTCTTTCTTGAGCAATATTTCTGCAAATTAATTAATTCACCGTTTAATTTTTGATAGAATTCTATATTAACGTATTTTAAGGTTTTGATCATTTTTAAATAACAGAGGTGGAAGAGGAAAATATTCGTAAGCTACAATAATTAAATATTATTTAATATTTATATGCAAGTATTGAATGATAATTAAATGACATCAACTTGTAACTGAATTTTTAGAAGTCAAGAAATGTAGACTGTTTACAAATCTTTTTAAATTTATTCAGAATTTATTAGGTGCTGATGAAAAAAAGAATGCGAAATTATCACCGGAACTTTTGTACCTTAGGGTCATGCTACATCTCAACAATAGAGTGAATTGCGTACGTCTTTCTGAGAACGAAATTAGAATCAGGAAGTCTCGTTGTAGGCGTCATTGTCCTTCGTTTTATCGTGCATTGATTTTGTGTCCGCTAGTCTGGGTTAGCAATGAAAATCAGTGGTACTTGAATCAATGGAAGGAAAAATATTTTTTCTCAAAATTAAGCCAAGTCTTAAATTACATATTAATTAAGAATACAGTTTTAAGTATTAATAGCTGCTGTACCATTCCTGTATAATTAATTTTCAAGCTATTTTCACTTTTTTAATTTTTCATTTACCTTTTTCTTCCTTATTAAAAAAAAAAATTAAGTTCATTTGTACCTGTTACACGTGCTTTAGGAATCAATTGATTAATTTACTCTTGAATTTTTAATAACAGCTCTTGAAACAGAAAGGCATACTTTGTAAAAAGTTAATTACAATCGTAGGAAGTTTTTGAAAGCAGAGTAATATTGTTTCATAGGTAAGTTGGAAAAGTTTGCGATCGTATTGTTTAACGAGGCTGCAGGTATGGCGATATTTTGGAAAAAAATGAGTCCGAAAGTGAGGAAAAAAGGAGCACAGTGGAAAGTAAAAGTGAACTTTCAGGTTTTAAAAGCGAACCAGATTTTTTAACGTAATTTGCCTCGGTTTTATCGGGACGCGAACGGCACTGTTTCACTTGCATATTGTTGCAGAAAAATTTAGCTCCACATTTTACGACTACAAACTGAAACATGTTTCAATATTTGACGCAACGTCATTTACGAAATATTTAACTCGCGAAATATATTGTCCGATTGATTGGTTTCAAATTAATCGTTTTCTGGTCGAGGTTTACTTCTATATTGATTTTTGAGATAAAGATATTGTACCAAGTAGTTACAGATTATTTTTTAGTACAGTAATGTTAATTTGGTTGGTAGTTTAAATAATTTCAAATTAATGGTATTAAATTAAACAAAATTCACTGTGATATTTATTAAGAAAAATAGATTTTTAACACTTTTTGTTGAGACAGACATTGCAATTTATTTGTACCACAAGGTAATTGCAAATTACTACAATAAAATTGATACTGTAACTGTGATTTTGGTTAGTAGTTTAAATAATTTCAAATTACAAGAGTTTTAACAAGTTTTAAATTGAAGTTTAAATAATTTCATGTTTTAAAATTTTAAAAAATTTACTGTAATTTACCTGGACTACAAGGCAATTACCTTTGCTATAAAATTAATACTGTACTTGTTGTAGTTAATTGGTTCGTAGTTTAAATAATTTCAAGTTAATAGTTTCAAATTAAAACAAAAATTACTACGATATTTATGAGAAATATATGTTCGTATTATATTTAACCCTTTCGTGACCAGTGGTGACCACGTGTCTCACTCGAGTACTCAGACAAAAATTGATCGGAATTTAAAATCCACTATAGAAGCGATAATCAGTAGATAAATCAGAGACAAAGATAAACAACAAATAATTAAAAAAAAAAGCACTCACGAAAGGGTTAAACGACGAACTTATCGCTGACCACAAAAATAGTCAAAATTTCGCTACTCTAAAATAACTCAAACCATAAAGTTCGTAATTACCGACACAATGCGTGTGAATAACCTTCTCAAGTATATTCCGTATTTCTTACTTCACCATAATAGATTCTTACCTTGACGTAACTTCCTTAATCGCGTGTTTACGTACGGCAAACTCTAATCCGCTTAAAGTATATAAACGCGTGCAAATTAGCGCTAGGATGCAGCAACATCGGGTCGTGTTACTTTTATTCCCTCGTGCAGCTGTGATGCAATACAATAATTGCAAATTACGTTGCAACCCTCTCACGTGTCAAAAGGTCGAAAAGGTAGGAACCTTTAGATTATACACGTGTACGTTATGTGTCGCGATGGCGTATTACGATAGACGAAATAAATAAAAGATTTAGGCGAGCGTGCGTAAGTTGGAGCTTAACGAGGGAGAAATCTTAATTAGCCGTTTTCATGCAACATGTTGCTGGTCATCGTCGTTGCTCGCTGCTGGGATCTCGACATTTTTGAGTGGGCTGTACTATTCGTGGAAGCCGTTCCATTCATGGAGTGTATATGCTGTTAGCAGTCAGCGGTGCTCATTTTATGTACGCTTTCGTACTTTCTCTTATAAAAAAAAAAGAAGAAAGGTTTAATAAAAGGGGAAAAGAAAAATGTGCGGAGAGAAGATGAGATGGAAAGAACGATGGGAGACAGTGGCCAGGGGCGACTTGAGAGAATCCAGTTGAGAAATGTATTTGCGGAGAAAATGTGTGGTTTATTTTTTGAAATAGGGGAAATTTTATTAATTGTTGGTGTAATTGAAGTGTGGCTAATGAAAGGTTCGAAATTAGAAGAGAAAGGTATTTTAAACAGGTAGTTGCAAAGTTATTTATTTCACTGGAAAGTTGTTAACGAATAAACGTTAATTTGTCATTCCGAATTAATTACTATAAAATTGATCAGTTTGTTAAATTGAGTGGAAGGCAGTGTGAATTTCTCTTGAGTGCTAGGTGGAGATGCAAATTTACTTATTTGACTGAAAAGTTGTTGATATAAACGTTAATTTGTCATTCAGAATGAATTGCTATAAAATTTGTCAGTTATTTGTAAAATCGAATGGAAGAAAGCAATGTGATTTTCTTTAGAATATGAACAAGAAGTGGTAATACGTGGAAGCTAGAGAGAACAGTGAGTTAAAGTTGGTATTTCAAGAATTACGTAAAATACGAGGGTAATGATAGTAGGCGTGACAATGATCTAAAATTAGTAGAATGTTTGAAGAGGATTAAATGCATCAGTAATAAATCTTAAACAATATGAAGCTAATTAATATCTACAAAATAGAAAGCAAACATTTTTTCATTACATTAGGATCAAAATAATTATCGAGACAGGATATTTAAGATTTATAGCAATTTTAAATATTAAATATTTAAATTTAAAATATCGTAAAATATTTAAAATACTCTGAAATACTTTAAATACTGAAATTTTAAATATTCTAAGAGAGGAAGGTGTAAATATTTGAGCCTTGGAGATTCGAAATTAGGAATTAATAGTGAGTTTGAAGAAGTACACATAAGCGACATGACTATCACGAAGGCCATCGTGTACTATTGTTACGGATTTACTACTACGCACGTTTACTACACTCCGAATGACGTAATTCTACGTTGCTTGCTCATTGTCAGTACGAGAAGTCAACGTATTTTTAATGTGTGATTTTATCACAGTGACGTCACGCCTGATGAAATTAAAAGTGAGAATAAGTTACTGCAAGGCTGCTCGAAAAACAGGAACCGGCATTGTGAAACTCTATTTTTCAGTTAATGAGAGCATTATTTTTTGAAGAATTTTATTTATTCTTAGGGGAAACAGTCGACTACATTTTTTTGGTTAAATTTCAGTTTTATTTAGTAATTTATTGAACTAAAATTTATATTAGGTGTACAAATTAATTCGGTGCCTTTTTTCACTATGTCTGGACTTTATCGACTGAGAACCGCCATAGTTGTTCAGAGAGGAAATTCGTTAATTACCTGATAAATGGAAAAATGATTTTATTTAAAATAATGGAGATTGTTTTGAACATTAAAATCGTTTGATTTTTTGTAAATGAAGTTTACGAAAAAGGACACCAAATTAATTTGTACAGTTCATAACAATTATTAAAGTGTTTCATTTGAATTTAAAAAGTAAAACCTTTTTAAATTCCTAAGTTTCTAAAATTTATTTTTTGAACGATTTAAATGTCAATGTTATTTTTGGATAACAGACTTGGTAGTTATTGGACTGTTCAACTTGATCTCTTCAGTCAGTCCTTTCCTTGCTTCACATTATACCAGGACACGCGAGAAATTTGAAAAATAAAAATATCTCATTGTTAGTCGAAATTCGAAGTTGAATTTCAATTAGAAACGCTACGAAATTTTTCTTCCCATCCGGTAGGTATATTCTATTCTTGAGCTTCTTTTTCTCGAGTTTAAACAAAGGATTATGCAAATCAGTGGTGTTCACGGAATATCAAGGCCTAATCTAAATTCGAGTTTTCCCCGAATTTATTTCAATCACTGCGAACCAACCGTTTCTTTTTTCCCTTCTTTTCCCTCTCTTCTTTCTTTACTTTTTTCCCTTCAAGTTCAAACGTCTCACGTTCCGCGTTTCACAAAAACGTCCTCGATAAGAAAAGGAGTGGCGCTGTGCTCCCGAAGAAGCTTTGCCAGAATTTTTCTCAGAAGTGTTTTGCACCGCACTTTTATCCCCTCGCAACCGCAAATTGTGGTATGCCGCACATTGTTATGCGCGACACGACACACTGTGAGCGCAACTTTCTTTCAGATGGACGCTGCAAACTTTTCATCGTCAAATTTCTGTTCGTTTTCGCTCTTTTTTCGTTCACGTTCGATCGAAAATGAGCGATAAACGATCCACGGAATGTTCATCGAAGATTAACGTTCATATTCGACGAGTAACGCTTGAAAGTCGCCAAATTATTCTGATGCTTACAAGGAGATCTTGCAGCTGGTCTCCCGGAGGTTTCGATGAAATTTGGAAAGAGAAATGACATTCTGTAGAATATAGAATGGAAGTTTAAAAAGGGGTAAATCACCCCGAGGCGTCTGAAAATAGCTGAAGTTTGGGAATTTTTTTCGTAGGTATCTACTAAATGAAAAGTTTCAATTCTTTCACAGGGTATAAGTGTAATTATCAGCTTATCTCTTCAATTTTCAAAAAGTAGAAATATTGCAAAATGGAGGAGTTATTCGCTCGTTGGAGAACCTCTTCTGCTAGAAATGCCGGGTCGAATGTGACTCAGTACGTAAATTTTTCTCTCGTTTAAAATTACACAAAATTATGATTAAAATAACAAATATATTTACAATATAAGAAGAGGAGAGTTGTGACTCTGTTTTAGGGGACATTTAAAAGCAAAGGGCATCCGTCGTCCGAAGTTTGATCTTCTTCGTCAACTTATTTTTCTTTTGTTCCATCGACTCTATGTATATATATACACTTAAAAGGCAGACGATACAATTTCTTAGCGAACGTCGAAACAAATTCTCCGCGATCCTTGCAGGGCATGCGCGCATCCTATCCTTCTGCGAAGGAACCGTCCACTACTGCCAAATTATAGAACAAAAACAGTGGTCTGCGGGCGCCACCAGACGAGCTCCCATTTCTTCCCCTTTTCTTTCTCTCTATTCCGTTCGAGACGTGATACCACGCTATCGCCAAATGGAAAGAAACACTCGCCGCCTCGCGGTGCTTAAACCTTTTTGCGATGCCTCGTTATCAGTATTTTCTTGAATCCCATCGTAAGTACATGCTCGAACCGCCTGTTCCGCTTATTTACCGATGGACTTGTCGCGGTGTTTTGTCAGCTTTTTCAAACGGTTCTTAAGTGATCGAGGCTGTTAAGTAAGTAGACCGGTTCAGCCGATTCCGGAGCATTTTCTCGTCGAATTTGGGATGCAGGGGAGGAGAAAATTTGTGGATGTGTTTTAAGCAAGGATCGAACATTTTTTATCTAGAAAATTGTTGAGGAAATGTTATTTGTTACTCAGGTTGAAGGTAGTGATCGAAAGATTTAGAGTTTAACATAATTGAAAAATTTTATCGAGTGATCAATACAAATGATTAAACCTTTTTTTTTTGTGACTGGTAACCATTATCGATGATGAAAATTTAGGTGTACCAATGAAGAATCTTCTTTTTTCCCTCAAATTCAGCACTAATTTTTTCGTATATGTTTCATAAGTTCTTTTTATCATCAGTTTCTGCTGTATTTTCGTCAAGAAACATTGCACTTCTTCGTCACCTGAACCAACAGTTTGTTTGAAACGTTTAAACCAACATTTGCATACCTACAACATATCAGTTGCCATTTTGAGGTTACGATCGATCAGCTTGTACTTCAAACGAAGCTACAACCAATGGGCAACAGTATGTTTTGAATGTAATCTACCTGTGTTATCTATTTTGCATACCTACAACATATCAGTTGCCATTTTGAGGTTACGATCGATCAGCTTGTACCTCAAACGAAGCTACAACCAATGGGCAACAGTATGTTTTGAATGTAATCTACCTGTGTTATCTATTGGCACACGTACAAACACACGAACTTACAAGAACGACGATACAATAAAAATCCAACACAGTTACGTCTTCCAAACTTGCACTATTTCGAGGCAATGTCACCAACACCCGCGGAACACCTCGATGGAGAAAAAGTTTGACATCCTCGGTTTCGTCACTGGCAAGGTTACCTCGATCCGGAAGCTCGAGGAACCGTTTGGTTCGCGCGGGTTCGCCAAACTCTGACGGTGCTCTCAATTAACGGACGCGGCGAGGATCTATTCCCAGGATTCCCCGTGCGGAGGCCACCGTGTGTCGATCCTCGATCACCTACCCGTGGTCACGGTAGACGGTGGTTCATTGTGCACCGCACGAAGACAATGTCTGTCGGGAGAGGACAGGACGGGAAGAGGAGCAAGGAGGATCGAAGGAGATAAAGAGAGAGAGGGTGGCAGGTCTTGCAAACGTTTCTCGGAAAGCCGAAAACCGAAACACGAGCTGGCCTGGCCTCCATGAGAGCGGCGGCGTGTGTGACACCGGAGAATCACCGCCATTCCTCAGTGGCCAATTCTCTCTTTCCTCTTCGTTCTTCTTTCAGTTGTTCGCGGTTGGATCGTTCGTTCATACGTTGGTTTGCTCGTCAGCCGTTCCACACTTCTAGCTGGCAGAGTGTGGTGGCCCCTCTTCCACACAGGCTCGTCTAAATGGCCACCGAGAGGACCATTCCTTGGCCCTTATCGAGTTTCAGCCGCGCAGGTAACGTCTTAATTGGTGTTCAGCTCTTCTGGATACATTGTCGCTCGGCGAACAGTGTCGTGAAATTTTAATCTCGCCGCTATGCTCTGTCTCTTCGGCTGCGCAAGCCACCGACCGTACCGTGTCTTGATCAAAGCCGAAACAAAGTAGCACGCACGAACGACGGGACCAGTTTGAAACAGACAGGCCCCTCTCGATATGTGCGCGCCTTTTTTCCCCTACCTTTTTGCAACGTTTTCACCCTTTGTTTCTTTTATTTTTCCAATGAAAAAAATCTCCCCCTCGATTATGCTCCTTTTGCAATTCCGCTGATTCGTTAGCGCTCCCTCTTGGGGGGAGGACTGTGCCTGCCTTCGTCGTGTTTTTAATAAGCTTTGTTTGGCAACGAGGTGTGCGAGACCTGGTATTTTTGTGGAAAGTAACAATTCGAGGATTTGAAGATTTTTAGGTGAATTATTAAGGAATCTATTTTTTTTTTTTTTTTAATAAGTTAGAAATGTAGATTAAGTTGGAAATACTAGTTTTTCCTAGTTTCGTTTGAAAAAGAGTTACATTTTGTCGGAGATTTTTGAATTTTGAGTTTGGGAAAACTGTCGAAAGTGACTGCAAATCTGTCGGTCAGGTCGTTGCCATAGATATCCATATGACTATGATTAAAGTGTTTACTTACCTTTCGACGGAATAACGACTTCTTATAACTACATTTTTAAATTTATTTTCTCTTATTATGAAATACTTTGAAAGCTAATTAATCATTTTAAATTTAAACTCGGATGCAATCAGAATTTTTATTAAATGCCTTACCAAATTTTCATTTTTCATCATATTAGTGAATATATTCGTTTAAGGTGTTATTTATTTAATATTACGGATCGAAGAAAAATGTTTCTCATTTTTCGAATAATATATAAAAAAAATCAGTTGCATACAAAATTCACCCATTAGCTGCTACCATATTTTCTTTCTTTTGTGCAGTAGATTGTTATGAATCTATTATTAGCCATCGAGCGTGATAAAAATAGTAGTTTCCACAGTCGCAACAAGATATGTCAGGTTTTTCCACCCGACGATACGATAGCACTGTCATCGTTGGCCAGTGGCATTGCGTTGCAAACTATTTCTTTCAGTATTACTCTACGCGTACTACGGTTTCATGCGAGTACGCAGACTGATAACAGTATTTATGTTATGAGCGGGGAAGGCACGCGAAAACAGACCGTGAGAAAACTAAGAATTCAGTGGATGATAATCATGTCATTTTCAGAGCAATTTTTCGGTATCCCTCCTTTTTTCATCGCGACGAATTTCTTTTATATTCAAATTTTCTAATCTACGTGTAATACAATTTAATTTGATTTCATTATTTTTTATTCGTTTATTTCATACAGCATAGTACTTACTAGGTGTTATTATAATTATCACTGAGACAGTTATATTTTAATAATATTTATTTTGTACTTGTTGTTTATTTTCAAAAATAATATTTATCTACGATTGGGTTATTTAGTGCATTAAATAATGAATTTAAAAAATGTTATACATACACAGGCACTTACACACGATTTATACAATCACATAATTTAGATAATAATAGAATCATCAATTCTACACAATATTCCATTAATTAAAGCACGGAAATTGATCAGTCCTCAAGATCTCGAAACAGTGTTCCCTTCTTCCGAAAGACTTACACGTTCTCCAACTCGAGGCTAATCGCTCGTGAAAATAATCGCCACTGTTGGGAGAAAATAGATTCCGAATCCTCGAGGGAAAAAGAATCTGTCTATAGATAACCGAGTTGGTGAAACCATGTAACCAACGAACAGACCCTTGTTCGAACGATCCGATGGACCTGAGTTCGTCTTTGCTACGTTATACGGTTCAGGGTGTCCAGTTGAGAGTTGGCCTAAGCTAACGTTCGTTAAATGGATTGGAAAAGAATACTTTCCTCGGTCAAAATGGCCGAAGCTCTCCGAACAGGATCGGCGTGTATTCGGTTACCGCGGCTTGTCGGAAATCCTGTTTGATCCCACGGTTCGCTGGAGGAAGGCCTCCCCGATTCGTACGTGATAAACGAAAAAACCTGCCGCGCAACTGCAGCACCTACGTGACACCCTGGTAAAGAGATTATCGAATTCCTGCGCCGTTCTTTTCCCTCACACCGAAATGTTGCCCGGGCAAAAACACGCCCTGCCGATTTCCTCGTATACTTTCGGCAAAAACCGAAATACTTAGGCCGGTTTTTGCCGATCTTTTCACCGGTACGCGTGCCTTTCGTTTAACTGAGTTACTTCCAACCTGCCCGCGTCCGGGCTGACGTAATTGCTGTAAAAAAAGCTGCCGGTCGATTCGCGATATCGACTGATTTTTCAGAAACTCGCGAACTGAAGAGAGTACGGTAAAACTGTGACCGCGAATGTCCGATGCGCTCGCGGCAAACTAATGGCGCGAGGGCTAATATCATTTTGAGGAGTGAATGATTGGTAATTTGGTTGGATCACTGTATTTTTCAGGGTATAGTTCGACGTTTGAGTTTGCCCCGTGTGTAATTTTGGATGTGGTGCAGGTTCTGCCGATTTTTGGCTATGTGAGATATATAGATTTGGATGAGTAGTGTTTGGTGGAATTGAGAGGAGTCGAAAATTAGGAATAGACGATTGGGTGTTGGAGAAAAGTGTATATAATAAACTGAAGGGATGTCGGAAAAACCAGGGAAAAGGTGATAGAGATGAGTCAGGTGGGTGCGTGAGGATTTCTGACAGGACAAGGATACTTCGTTTACGAAGATGAATTTTTCCTGGAGTCAGTTTGTCCTATTGCTTTACGGTAGGGTACGGTTCAGTTCGTCTGTACGACCGAGCAGTACTGTGCAGAGATGAGAAGATGTACTCCTCTTTAGGTTCTCTTGGCGGTTCTTTCGAATCTCCGTATCCAAAAACTATTGCTTTGAAGATTCGTAAGCTCTAACTTTACTTCATCTTGGTATGTCCCGTTCGTCACAGGATACTACTGTGCAGAGCTGGAAAGATGTCCCCATAGGTCCACCTTTTCTAACGACCGACGTGATAACATTGACGAATTAGATCATTTAAAATTGCACGATGGAAAATCAGGCGATGCGAGTGAACCTCTTTTGCTCCTCTGTCGTCACGCGAGAAATCTTTCCAGCTCTGCACAGTATATTCTCCGATTTGTGGATGTGACCGTTTTGGCCAATAACAAAAATGCATATACCCTGTCTTTACGATTGTGCAAGAGAACTTGAGTCAATCCTTTCTCAAAATTGCAGAAATCACGAATCACATATGGTAAAATATACTGTATATACTAGTTTTACAGCAATTTGTTCTATCGACATTTCTCAATGTCGTTCAATTAAATCTTATCTATTTGAAAATTACATCTTGTTCTTAACATAACAAAATGTTATTCGTTAACTTGACGGTCTTCTTTCTTTTACATTTACTTAAACGACAGTAAGTACTGATAACCATATAATCAGCATACGCTACGTTTAACACACGCTCCATCAAGGCGTTTCATTTCTCGTTTCACTTCCACCGGATTTCCATAAACGTCAAAGAACCCGTTGAAGGCGGTGGTGCTATCACAGAGAAATAATATTGACGATCAGTCGGTTTTCGTTTATCATAGAGTAAAATGCTGATTATCTGGGCAAGCTGGGGATGAAGTGTTAAACACTGTTTCTCTTTGAAACTACTGTAGATATCTATTTCAAACTTTTTTTTTTACGTTGAATGGGATAGGATTATCGTTTGAAAAGAGATTAATAAAATTTCGTTGAAATATTTTCCTTTATTTTGCATAGTTAAGTTCTGACCTCGCGTCATCTGACTAATACCTAATCACATTATGCAGGAATTTCGCAACTTCTGGGAATCACCTTGCGAACACACTGGAAGAATATTTTAATAGCGAATCTGAGAAATTTTACGTAATGATGGGGGACAGTTGCAAATAAAATAATAAACACTAAATTGTAGGTTAGGTATTAATGTTGGAATTTTATTATTTTTAACGATTATGTTAATTTCTATTTTAATTACAGTTTCTTTTATATTGCCAAGATAATAAATAAATTGTTGGGTACATGGAGCACAATTGCAAATAAATTGACAAATATTAAAACATACATTAATTAACCAAATATAATGGTGATTAGAGCTAGCACATTATCTACAGTAGGTAAGCATTCAGCTCCAAAATGTTCAGCGTTTACCTCACGATTCTCTTCGCAGGAATTTCTCGCATTTCTTCAGCTTTGAAATACCCACTTAAAAAGCGTGTATTATCTATATAGAAAGAGATCACCAGCGATCTCGAACGGCATAGTGCAACAGACTGCAAGCTAACAAACTCCATCGAAGGCACAGGTGGAATCAATCAGTAGTGAAGTCGGTTGGAAATAGCAGGACGCTAGGTGAAAAACATTTTGATCGACGTTCAACCAGCTCCAATCCAGCTACTATATCCTACGCGTGGAAGCACGATTCTGTCAGTGGCTGAATCTCTT
Source organism: Habropoda laboriosa (assembly GCF_001263275.1). NCBI lineage: Eukaryota > Metazoa > Arthropoda > Insecta > Hymenoptera > Apidae > Habropoda > Habropoda laboriosa. The sequence goes on from NW_017100261.1 coordinate 6,284,177, forward strand.
CTGATCGGAATAGGTACTTCAATCTAGGATAGTAGCTGGATTTGACGAGGTTAAAAATCGGATGTCCACCAAAAGGATCGATTGAAAAATCAAGCCGACCAATCTGGTTAAACCAGTTGGCTAGTCGTTCTTTGCCTGTCTTTGCGAATGCTGATTGCAGTAGAAAAATGATGAGCAAAACTGTAAAATTAACCGGTAGACTATCACGCGCCTGTTAAGATAGTGTGCGAATTCTTTTCGTTATTTGAAGCGTGACAGAACTCTATATCCGCGGTATGGCCGCGTCCTTGGAATCCTGAATCACGCACCGTGGATCTCGGTTAAATCATTTGTCGGTTTTATTCCTTCCTGAAGGGCTTTCGTCGTTGCGCCTTGCGTCACGGAAATGGTCATTGGAATTCGAAGCCGGAAACAAAGGAGCGCGGGATTAATTTCGTTGAAGAATTTTGTGAAAAGTACAGTGTGTGGCAAAAGTTCCTGGAACCTCGAATTTAATCATTTGTTATAGTGGAATGGAAGATGGTAAAAACGAAAGCATGAAAATGGTCGTTGGAATTCGAAACCGGAAACAAATGAACACAGGATCGACGAGTTTAATTCTTGGTGTTTAATAATTTATTACGATGGAATGGAGGAAAGGAAAAATGAAAGCATAATTTCAGAAGTTGATTTTTGCAATCTGAGCCCAGGAATTTGTGTTACATTCTTGGATAGACAGTTATGTAAATCTTAAATTTTATTTATCTCGAGTAGGTTGGACTGATGTTTACAGTTACGTGGATGTCATTTGAAAGATTCCACTGTTAAGTTTAAATGTTACTTTCTCTTAAGTTGTGCAATCTCGGGGAATTAATTTAGCAAACAGTAGATAACAGAGGATTGACAAAAATTGAATTGTCATTATTTTCTATTGAAACACTCGGTACTTTTAATTTTTCTATTTTTCATCAAAATTCGCATTGAAAAGGATTCGTCTCGATGGTGAACATCTTTACAGTGAAAACGATTGTTTTGTGGGTGAGGGTATAAAGAAAATCCGAAGGTCGAGTTCGTTGATGACTGGCGCTTTCAGGAGAAGTTCAACGACCTGTGTGACAAGGCCGTTCAAGGTTACTCGAGATCACCACCACGTAAGGAAGCGATCTTGGAAGGACAGTTCCCACGGAATTCTTTTACTCGAACTGCAGCAATGTTCAAAAAGTATTTCGCAATACGCAGGGTGTCCTACTTGTAACGAACGTTTCGATTATTTCTGTTGTTCTTGAAAGTAAGAGAAAGAGGCTAATTTGTAAGAAAAGTTTATACGAGCGTCTGGTGATAAAAAAGAAATGTCCCACCAAAGTCATTGACACTTTTTCGCATATAAACATCTGTTTGTACGATATCAGGTTGAGTTCAAATATCGTGACCTTAGAGTGACCTGAAACAGTAAAGAAGCAATAGAAATGGCTATCAGGAGAGTGACGGATATTGGTGCCAATTAATTTTAGCGAAGAATCGAGAAATGACTCAACGTGGATGTGTTACTGTTTAAGGTGATTTTAAGGATATGAAGTCATAGGTCGTTGAACTCAGCTCGATGTTGGCTACAATGTCGTGTTGCAAAAAGGAGTATGTTAATATGCAAAAAAATGTGGATGGCCTTATGGGGACGTTTTTTTATCACCAGATGCACGTCTTCAGACCATATGAAACTTCTCTTACTCATTTTAATATTCAACTAACTAATAAGTTGTAAGTATTGTTGCAATATTTTCTCTCATCGCTTATTTGGACATTCGATTTAATTATTTAACTCTTAGTTCTTTTTTTTACTTAACTATAATTATTTAGGTACTTGCTTAGTATCAGTGCACAATGTTTCATTTAATACTCGACCAATTAATATTTTCCCACATTACTTAACTGGTCATTCGACTGAATTATTTGTGTATTTAAGCCTGTTTAATATCAGTTCACAGTGTTTTGCTTTCTAAGCTAAAATTCATTTACAATAACAAATTACTCGAAACGAAACAACATTATAAATTAAAATACGTTGTTTTCTTTGCGAAGAAACGAAATTCAAACGAATCCACGTGGAATATCTCTTGAAATTAAATCGCCACCCAAGAGAGTCCTTGCGTTTAGTATATCATCGAACTACTCCTCCAATCTTTAAAACAATTCCTTGTTTTTTTTAAAGAAAATAATCCATAAAGAAGAGAACTCGATTTACGGTGCAACTTTTTCCTCTCGAACTTCACCTTCCCATATCACGAATCTTCATGAATAATCGCATCGATCACTTTGTAAAGAAGCATCCAGCCGAAGTTCTGCGTATCTCGCTCAAAGCAGCTGGGACGGTGTTTCGATCAATTCGAAACGAATGGCCATTTATCGGAGCCAGTACGAGATGGCTGCGTTTAAAGTGGCCCGTTCGTAAAAACTCGACGTGCAAGAAACGCGACAGAATGCAACAAATTAAGCAGACGATAAGCGCGGCTCACAAAATGATACTTAGCCTGCACCTTTTGGAAGTCGAGCGAGCGGACACGGATCTTCACGAGCAATTAAAAGGAAACGCCCCGAGCGGTCGTAAAAAGCCGAATGTCGAAACGCGAATAGTCCAGCAGGACCTCGTCGATGGAAACGCGGAATGGTTATCTGTCAGGTGGAAATAATCTCAACTATTGGTTCAATATCTATAGTTTCTCAGAAACTGAATTTATAGTTCTTGTTTTATATGACACAGATGTAAAACAAAAATCCATCATTTCTTGGGCAATTATGCAAAATAAAAAATATATTTTTAGAACCCTCGAATGACTAAAAAATGAAATTGTGAATAGGTCTCTCTGTTCTTCACCTATCTTCTGTAAATATATGTAAAAATATTTGTAGTCTAGTTATGACTTAGTGTGTATAAAGGTTAATTTTCATGTTTTTTTTTTTGCCGTGAAATTTTTTGATTGAATGCTCTTTTCTCCTGGTATATCAACGATATTTATAAATGCTTTTACCGTTATCGTTATCATTACACGTCCCTTGGTACCATTTTCTCCACCTATGTTTCTTCGAATAAAGGGTTTATACCTGCTGACGAACAAATATATGTGGGAATCGGTAAGGGAACGTTGCAAGGATGATCCACAACGGGTGTCCTTGCAAAAAGTCGTAAGAAAAAGCGGTATTGCCTGATCGTATGTTCTCTCCTTCGTATACTTGCTCGCGTTCGTTGGTCACCCTGGAAATTCCATTCTGTCGTGCACGTGGAGGTGATGTACAAGGTATGCTTGAAAAATAAAGGAAATCCCTAACGGTGTTGTATCATAAACCAATCTATATAGAGTGTTTTCCCCTGACAAGACTGCCGCAAATGTTCGCACGCAGTTCAGTATGTCGAGAACTTGACGAGGGGGTGTCACGCAGATGTTCGGAATAAATTGTAGAGGCAGCGACGTTTCGAAAGTTTGCTTTCCGACTTTCGTCTTGAAGTCAAACAGGAGTTTTTTTTTTTTTTTTTAAGTACGTCGATTCTTTGCGAAGTTTTGAGCGCATTTCGAGTGGTTTGCAAAATTAATAAGGAATTAGTAGCTCTGTGTTTTGATCTCGAGAATGAGAGAATTTTTAGTTAGAGATTATTTAAAAATATAAATTTGATATTAAGTTTTTTTCGTGTTTTTTGATAGTTAATGTTACAAGTGATTTGTAATAAGAAGAAGAATTTAGGTATGAGGTCTGTTTGGTAAATATTCAGGGTAATATTTAAACCTCTAGGGCCGTTCTGTTACCGAAATAAAATACGGTTCCGTTACTAGAGTCAATTAAACTACATAAAAGACCCAAAGACCTTACGTGTATAAATTTTTAATATGACATTAAGGGAACGTAAACTTGGTAACAAGAAAAGTTATTAAAAAAAAATAAAATAGCGATGGGTCGAAAATGATCCGAAGACCGTACTACATATTTGGGGTTAATTATCCGTACTCTACTCCAATTCCTGCAATATGGCGGGGGGGTGCACCGAAAAATGATTTAAACGCAGGAACGTTATACAGGTCGAAGATCATAAGGCAGGCGTTATAAATAAAACATGATACGCGGCGCGATTGTTTCGTATGTAGCACCGGATGACACGACGATGCCTCGTCTGAATCTCTCACAGATCGTCGGTGCGAGATTTCATTCGTGAATGGCAGCCATCCCTACACCACACGTCGCGGTATGCGATGGGATTCGATAAAGACGGGGCCGCTAATCGAACAAGCGCCATTCTCCGGCCGAAGAATTCTGCTTTTGATTATGCACGCCGCATCGAAGATGATGCCTTCTTTGAAAAGCACCAGGCGTCATTCACGCGTGCACGCACATGCGTGACTTTCAGAGCTCGTTCGCGTGATTTGCAGTTGGCCCGCCGACGGCTAATTGGCCGGCCGCCACCTTCAATGTCTTTATTAATTTGCCAACTGGGAAACTTTGATAAATAATCGCTGGCTGCTGTTGTATTTTTCGTGACAAACGCCTCGAAGGGGGGGCGGCGTTCTGATTCGCGAGCACAAATGTCGAGGAAATGTATTTTGGATTTTTTTCAATTTAAAGGGATGATTGAAAATTGTATTTGTTAGAGTAGTTAGAATTTTGTTGATTAAATATTGTCAATATTGAATCTGATATTAATTTTTTGTAGATTGAAAATTGATGCTGTGGAGGTCATTAGCAATTCACAAATGAAGCATTCGTTGAGAAATTCTTAAAATTGCTAAATTTTTTCTGGAAATATTTTTGTAACTTGTATACACCTAAAATATTTTGTTTTTAACAATGATTATTAATTCTTGCTTCTTCCATCAAAAATGTAGAGTTTTAACCAATCGTAATTTTTTATTCTCGCATTAATATGATATGTTGTGTTATCAGTTCTTTTTCTCTCAGAAAGTTACTTCCGCATAGGCGTTACCATTTTTTTTTAAACACTCTATATACGTAACGTGTATTCTCCAGTAATTTTCACTATAATTCAAATATTATACTTGTCTATTCTAACTTTGCAATAATGTGTTTAGTCATCATATTACATAATTTGTACCAACATTGGTAACATTCTGTGTTAAGTAACAATGCACTATTAAATAATCGAATTGGATTAACGAATCGTACATTCGAGTTATCGAAGAAATTCATTTTCAATTCAATCTGTTTTTTAAACAAATATATTTGGATTAATTTTGAAGAGAATATTTGTAACGCGCATATTTGTGTTTCTGTGTCTTGTTTTCTATGGTGGTAACTTTGAAACGACGTGAACATACAAAGTGCCCGTGGCGACGTCGAATGTAATTAATTTTTCTAACACGTTTCGGAAAGACGTTGTAACTATTCAAATGTACCATTTATACGAAGCTTCACGTATCGTGACACGGAACGTCATTCTATTTACTTTACGTTCTTCCTCATCGACTTACAACGGATGCATTCTTGCAATTGGTATGCATTCTAACCTCGCTCAACTCGTCTGGTGTATCGCTATCACTCCGGTAGCAATATTTCCCTCTTCCTCTCTTCCTTCTACGATGGAAACGTTTCTAGTTACTCGTAAATATGAAAACCAATCATTTCTACATCACACGAATGTTCGAAGTGTAAAATTATTGATAAAATTGCCGAAAAAAAAGTCGATCGTGGGTTGTTTATCGAAAATCAATGCTTGTTTGCTATTATCTTTAGAAAGTTGTTGAAAGATTATCGAAAAATATGTATTTTATCTTATTTTTCTCGACCGTTTGGCACAAGGATTCGGCTAAATATCTTTTCAAAGTTTAATAGAAATTACAAATTGTTATCTCTATTTTATTCAAATCGAACCTAACCTTATTTTTCACGATCGTTTGATAGGATTCTGTAACTTCAATATTAACCCTTTCGCTCTCACTGTATCCATGTGACTATATTTTCCTGTTTATAGTAGCTGTAAAATATTCTTTATAAAATATTTAAAATATGTGTTAACTAAATGTTTTTCATTTTAATCAATTTCCTCAATTTCCATGAAAGTAAGGTCTACTGGAATCTTTTCCTTCTTCTGCTCGTTCAATTCCAAATATTTTATTACTATTTATTATATTTTATTTGACGTATTTGTCAAACAATGTGCACAGCTGTTAAATAACTTAAGAACCATGCTTCTAAAAATTCAAATCAATTTCCACGAAAATAAGATCCAACGGAACCTTTTCCTTCTCTCCACTCCCTCAATTCCAGTTGAACAATTCCAAACGACATTCCCGACGAAACGAAAATCATTTTCAACGAACCCGATAATCGTTCATTTCTGTGGAAAACAGTGCAAAAGAAGAGAGAGAAGAGAAATAAAACTAAAAGGAGAGAATCCCACGGTCGGTTTTTTCTACCCTGCACGTCCCTCGTTTGCTTGGACCCGATCGCTACGCACGGCCCATCCAATTCCAACGTCTTCTTCTCTCACCTGAGCGTTCGCCACGGTAGAAACAGCCTCGTGTGTGGCACACGTGATTTACATGTGAGCCCGTGGCTGCTGCCAGTGGCGGCTCTGTCTACATAAAACGCGCGTGTATACACACGGGGACGGCATCATCGCGAGCGATGGTAGCTTTTGTACGTGGAAGAGGCGTCAGCCGATGCAGGATGTTTTGGCGAGGCTCGTGAAGGAATTGCAGGGAAAAGACAGAAGGAAAGGGGACGAGGAGTTCTCTTCCTTTCTCTCTCTGTTTCTCATTCCGTCAGACAGCCTTTAAAAGTCCCCGACTATATGTGACCCCCGTGTGATGTGCAGCCATGATGAATAGTTGCACGGTATTAAAAATAGCATCGTGGAATATATCATCAGCAGCATAGTTTTCAGTAGTCCCACCTCCTCCTCATCTCTGTCTTTCTCTGTTCGAGGTCAAGGTTGTACGTTTTTCGTTGAAGTTCTTCTTTTTCTATTTTTTTTCTTTTCTTGGGTTGTGGTTCGTTGTTTTGTTAGGTGTCCCAGATGAAGGATCTACAGCTAGGATATTATTTTGATAGTTTTTGTGCTCTTTGTGAAAGCATTGTTTTGTTAGGTGTTTAAGATGTGATTTTAGATAGTGGATCTTCTCGAGGTCTTTCGGTTGGTCCTGTTTTATTATTGTTTATCGTCTCGTGGGATGGTTCGGTTTGAGGATATTGAGTCAAGTTGCTGGTTGGTAGGAGTTCTGATGCGAGATAGTTTATGAGTTAAAGTAGATGAAAATTGGTGTTTGCTTTGTTAGGTCGTGTGATATGAAACGTAGGATCTTTCGGGGAGGAAAGTTGTTTTTGAAATTTAAACAAACGTTTCCACGAAATTAGCTTCCTCTGTAGTCATTTACTAAGGGTTGTAGGAATTTTTCAACATTTAAGAATTGTTAGAGTGATCAGTTTGTGAATGATTAGAAATTCGACGTTTCATATTATAAAAGCTAATAAAAAAACAAAGGAAAATTATGGTTGTCTTGTGGGAGTGTTGTGAAATTGGTAGATACGTTTTGTATTACCATTTCATAACCTTAAATTTTCTTCCCATGATCAAAGAAAATTCGAGTTATGGAGGAGTAACTTTGCAACGTTTTTTAATAAATAAGTAATTTTCTCAACTTTTTCATTCCCAAATTCTGCTGTTCAATTTTAGTGCTCGAAGAATTCTTGAGATAAGTTGACATTTCCCTTGTGACGACATGTACTTACGATAGAAATAAGAAGTAAAATACGTACGTTCAGCGGAACGTAAGAGCTGTGATTTGCAGATGAGTTAGGCGGTGCACAAAGTTTTGGAGGCATTCGTTAAGAAATTGTGGGGGAGAAGAGATGTTTCTTCCTTTCTTTTTGTTTTAGTGTGCGAGACAGGCCCCGGGTGGTCCCGTGTGATCACCGAGGTACCAGTTTATACCTACAACGTGGGTTGTGATACGCAAAACATGATAAACGGCAAGATAACGAATACGTAAAGTTTACATTGTATCAGATATTTTGCAATGTAACGTATCTCATTACTGGAAGCTTAACCGAACGCGTTTCTGAGAATCGAACGTTCTCACAACTGCAATTTCTTCTCTCCGAAAAAAGAAACCATGCAATTCGGTATGAAAATTTTTCAAGATTGAGCAGTTTGCTGGGCGAAGTTATAGGTATCTTAAAAGTTTCGAGAATTTTCGAAATTTTTATACGTACACGATATATTCACAAGAATTTTTTCACCAATTTGTCTTTTAAAGCATTGCCAGGTTAAATTTTCCACGAAGCCCCTATTTTTCGCGGAACGAAAGTTACATGAAATTAAGGTTGCGTTTTTTAAAAACATTAGTCGAAGAATTTAAGAGTTTGACAAACTTCGTTTTTCACAAAAATATTTTTTACTAATTTGTCCTTTGAGTCAGGCTAAAGTTTCACAGCTTCCTTAGTTCTTTGGCGAAATTTAAAAGAAGTTAGATACATTTTTAAGAAATTGTGGCGCAAGATTTGGAGAAAATGTCAAATAGGAGGTAATATAATTTAAATATTTCAAAATGACAGTTTATTAAATTTTTACGAATGAAAGAATATACGCTGAATTTTTTGTAGACGTTCAAAAATTGTAAATCACGCCCCTTTTGCATGCAGCCACTTTCACGCTCCTGCACTTAACTTCTCAGTTCTTAAAATTTCCCAGTGATTTATTTATTTCACTGTCTATTTCTCGTTTCCGACTTTCCTTGGAAAAGACACGGTAGAAAAGAGGAATTTCGCAGTGAAAGATATATGGCGTGGCGTAGGGTATTTCAAAAGTGCGGCCGAGAAAGTGCACTCCTCTTTTTGTTTTTTTTTTTTCCACGCTGTTCGGTGAATAGCCTTCAGGAAGTCGCCTGCAATCATTGACGTGCCAGGGTGTCCTGTACGTAGGTCGTGATGTGCAGTCACGATGAACAATCTTGTTGCTTGCGGATACATGCAAATGTCGCGGGCTGCAGAATTCCTGTGCATTGAACGCGAAAATTTCGTAGCTGGCTTGAAAAGTTATCCTAACATTTCATTCACATCACTGTCTATACACGTGTGTCTACTATTTTTGTTTCTTAACCCCTTGCCTCGAGTTGCGTCTACATTACACGAGCCGTTCACAAATCGAAGTGGTTAATTCCACTTTTTAAAAATTTTTTTAAAATTTTAGTGTCAGAGCACTTGATTGGTTTACCGTTTTATATTTAAAATAAATTTCTTCAATAATTAGGCTTAGCGCCACTAAATGACAAAAATTTGTACTGCCATTGAATAATAAATAATTAATTTCGGGAGCCGATGTGATTAATTCCATGCTCCAAAGTCGAAACGCTTCTACGAATTTATCCGAGTAATTTTTTAATGCAAAGTGTTAAATATCGAAGAATTTGCACCTGTAAATGAAGCATTATTGTTATCTTTTCTCGGAGCTTTTCTGGTAGTTCCATTTTACATGTGACATTTGCCAAGACGTAACCTGGTATATGTAGATTTCTCTACTTATTCAGGACACTTTTGTCTATGTTGCACGTTTTCGGTATTGTTGTTATTAAAAATTGTTAGGTACTTTGACGACGCCCTGTGTTTCGAAACTTCTCGTCACGTCGATTCTCTTCATACGTCGAACTCGTTCGGGAACGCACCGGCCAGACCAATATTTAACAATCCTTCTGTAGCCGTGAGTCGGATTTAAAATCCAGAGACTGGTTCCCGGCTAATATATAAATATATATGTATATATGAATGTATGTATGTATACACTTATTGTGCGGGCACAGTTCGAAAGTCGAAACGCTTCCTTTCCGCACGCGTATCCTGTTGATGGGAGGCCCCGCCGGCTTCCAAACCTTGGCTCCGTAAGTTGAAGGCCATCCCGCTTTCTCGCCGGCCGTTTCACGCTCACGAAGGTCCTTACGTGCCTCCTGCGTTGCTCCTTGGCCGGCCATTAGGCTCCCAGCCAGATTCAGGGTAAGAAGTCCTCGCATACCAGACGTGTACTCAATGAACTGACCGAGAGAGGACGGTGGAGCGTGTGGAGCGACGAACGAGGAGGAGGGGCAAGGCGGTTCGACGTACTTGCTTGCTTACCCGAGGACCGGGAATAGGGCAGGGAAATGAAAAGGGTAATTAGGAGAGAAATGCTTCCCTACTTAGGTTCATTGAATCGACGAGATCAGCAGCAACGTAAGTCAATGTCTCTTTTTTGGTTTTTCAGGGTTTAGTTTTTGACTGAATCATATTTGAAGTGAAATGAAATTATGTTGAGTAAGATTTGTTGTACTTAGTTTGGGTAATTTATTGTTGTTTAGTGCAGAAATAATTTAATTCAGTTTAATTCAGTTTTCTAGGTTGGGTAAAACTTAGTTTCAGTTTTAGTTATTTTTCAAAGTGAGTTTTTGAAAAATTATTGTAAACATAAATGTATCGTAGATATATATACATTTTAGAAATTTAATTATTTCGTCGTTAATACTCGACAAAGTTTCAAATATCCGATTAAAATTGAGAAGTGTGAATCCTCACTTTCTTATTACATCCACCGGCGACAGTTTTTGTATCACCTCGTTCGTAAATACGTCGTAAAAATGATCGTTACGATCACACGAAAACAAAACTATCTTCTGAACTTTTTACGCAAAATTATTCCGCACACCCCGCCTCGTGTCTCTCATTCCGCCATTTAAACGCACAACTGATTGACTTTTAACGAAATTCGCAAATAACCCCCTCTTATTTCATACCCCGAGGCACGATTAACAATCTTCGCCGCAGAAGTATCTTCTTATAACGATAAAATCTCGAAAACGGTCGAGATCGAGTTGAAGAAGACAGCCGAAAGGGGTAAGGGAAGGGGCGAGGGGGGGATGAAAAGAAAAACCATGAAACAATATCGTCCGAAAGTTCTCGGTAAATGCAGATTTTGTTGTAAAACGAGAGACGGTTCATTATCAGATTCTCCCGAAACCATTCCTTTCCTCCTTTCTGCCTTTCTTTTTATCTCGTTCCCTCTTTAAACACGATGCCGATACTTTTTATTTATATCGTCGTTTTCGAAAGAATGCAGCCTGGTCAAGATCAAGTACTCAACGCGACGCACCTGTGCCCCCGACACACACCGAAGTATAAGTTCAACAAACTTCGTCGTGATTTCGACTTTGTCCGTCGTCGTCGTCGTATTACGCCGTTTACCGGCGCATAATTAAGCAATTACGAAATTAATTAAAAGCGTTGCCAACGGGGGAACCGTGTTAGCGAGGAGACGCGCGTGGTGCATGCCATGAAAAGCGAGTTGAAATATTCAAGGTGTCGTTTTAACAGTTTCACAATAATTACGAGAAACTGGTTGGTAGCGTTGAGAAAAGAAAAAAGAGAGGAAGAAACGTCGTTCGGAGAATAATTTGCTGTTCCTGAGCGCGGGAGAGAGGGGGAGAGACGATGAGAATCCGTGTCGAACGAAATGTTTCTCCTTTCGGCATTAAACGCAGTCACGTTACGTAATGGAGGAATTAAAACGCGAGATCCGTTAATGCGCGAACTTCATTACGATAATTGGTGGTAACTTAGGGATTCAAGGGGAAAGACACATTCACCTGTGCTTAATCGATCGAAAATCAGGAAATTTTCTTCTCGTCTTAACGGTGACTCTTTTGAGCGTATTGTGTACGTAGAAAGATGATTTAGCTTTGTTCGAGGATTTTCGCTGATTTTCAAAGCGTAATTGCTACGCGACACTGCACCGCGGAGTGTTTTATTTAACCCTTTCGCTGCGGCGGATTTTAGTAAGCAACGTGCGTTCAATCGCGGTCGCAAAATCTTTCGTTTTGGTGTTTTGAAATTTTTTTTAATTTTGTAAATTTAAATTCGAAACTTATCGTTTTGAAATTTCTTTCGTTGAATTAAGATGGGTGTGCGCAAAGGGCAGAAATGAAGGATTGAATTAAGGTGAAAGTGTGCGAAAAGGCGCCAAGGGCACCGCGCGAGAAAATATTCGAAACGCCTATAGGCGCCAAGGGCACAGTGCGAGCATATTTTCGAACCGCCTATAGGCAGGACCAGCAGTGAAAGGGTTAAAAGGCGGGGCAAAATTTGGAGTGTAACCAAATGTACTTCTTTTATTGAGATATAATCGTTACTGTTTCGAACTTTTTCTACGAGCAGAATCTGTCTGCACTTCTATAATATTATGGCAAATTATTTAAAAATTTCTGGTGAATTCTTGTTTTCCTTATTTACATATGTAACTCTGAAAATATGAAAATGTGATAATAAAGTAAATCGTGTATTTTCATTCTCCTGTGAGTTTTCGTAGGAAATTCTATTAATAATTACGTTTCACCATTTCTAAGTACATTCGACACTTTCTCGTACAATCTTTTTCATGCAAATACTCCACTGTGCAACGTTTACCTGTTAAATGAACGAATTATAATTAATGCAGCTGGAAGTTTCTTTTAATTATGTTACATTGAAAGTGGAGTTAGTTTTAAAGGGACACTATTTCAATTTCACGGTACAAGCGTGCAAGGTTTGTACTTGTTACTTGAGAAATTATGAAGCTTTACGTTCTTACAATTTTGCATAATTATGGAAAGAAATTTAATTCCAATTTGCAACGTTTAATGACAGAAAGTCATGGAAAAATATTATTCTGAAAATTGACGAGTTTGATAATTTTTTAATTATAAGTATTTTAAATAAACAGTTCAATTGTATTTAAACCGTTGCAAAGAAATTAAAGTACTGAAGGAATAATTAACGTTTTTTTCTTAATTACTGTTACTTCTCTTTGTTAACCTTGTTCTTGTCATTTGAAACAGCAGTTACCTCGATATCAACGACATTATACACATTAAAGTCCCCTGTAATAGACGCAAGGCAACGGTTTAACACTGCAAACAGCATTTCGACCGGATTATCTAGTAACTGCAACATGTGACAGTGTGTAGACACACGGGGATAAATGGCAAACTAGGGGAGCACCCTTGTTTCGAAGTCTAATGGCTTTCGTGTGTCGCGAATTAACCCACTTTTCATTCCCTGCTATCGTTGCTGATAATAGAACAAGGAAGTATAATAGTTGATATTTAGAACGAAAGAAGTGCATTATGTAATGGATACAGAATTTTTAGAATTTTCTGCGTTTAAATTTATTCCTTTATTTTAACAACTTTGAAAATTTGCGTTGACTGCCTCCAATAGTTGTCTCACACTGTTGTCTCCTACAGATTATGATTGATTTATGCGATCAGTTCATTGCTGAATTCAACTTTTTTGTTTTTTTCTTGCATGAATTTGTTGTTTCTTAATGTTTTACGTCACATTAAGCATAATTCTAGCATAACGTGGTCGTTCGACAGGATTCATACCGTTAGTGATGGGCGTGAGAAACTGAATTTCGAAATTTTTCAATTCTGTGAATATTCGAATCACTTCGGACTTAATTCGATACTCAAAATTCTTGAAAGTCTTGGTAAGGCTCTGAGTCCTTAAGGTTCCTATAGATCTTGAATGTTTCAAAAGTTTCGATAAACCTTCAAAGCTTGGTGAGTATTCAGTATTTTACATGTGAGTAGAAGCCTTGATAAGTCTTGAATCTTGAGTCTTAAGGTTCCTATAAATCTTGAAAGTTTCGATAGATTTTGAAAGTTTGGCGAGTATTCAGTATTTTACGTGTGAGTAGAAGCCTTGATAAATCTTGAATCTTGAGTCTTTAAAGTTCCTGGTAAGGTACTCATCAACTTTCGAACTTATTTATTTCTCAAAGTACTCAGAGGGATCGAATCTGTCGCGTTTAGGTTCGTGTCTTCTTCAAAGTATATACCTACTGTTTCCTTTTTTCGAAACACTTGAGGGTTCGAATCCAGTCGGTCGATGTTCGAAACTACTTGTGACGTACTTGAACCCATCGCTAATTATAACAAGTACCTGGAGTACTCGGATAGTAAAGAGCTCTAGTTCGAGGTAAGTCGATTTTTTCGCCAGATGAACATACTCGAGGCGATTCGAAGTGTTTTAGAGCTCATCCCTACGTATCGTTTATCAAGCAATGGGAAAAGTTAACGATCTTGTTTCTTTAGTTTAAGGCTGGATTTCACGAGTGACGGGGACCGCCACGTTTCTTAATCGGTTCCTCCGCGTTTGTCGTCGTTAAGATTAAATTAACACGACACGCTTATCTTTATCTCGCCACCGAGTATTAAAGTGATCAGAATTCCGCGTAATTGGCGCGTAGCTCTCGAAACAGGGGGTGGTCGACGCGGTCAGACTTTATTGCGTGAGAATAATGCCGTGGTACAAACTTGAGTCTTGAGTCGCGTCGGTGTCACAGCTTTCGTTATTTCAACCGATCACAGGCCAGAGTGGTTTAATCGAATTTTCAATTTCTTAAAATTTTAGCGCCAAAAAACTTGATCGACGCTGATCTTTTTATATTTAAAATAAATTTCCTTAATAATTAGGCTTAACATCGATAAATGGCAAAAATTTGTATGGTTGTTGAATGATAAATCATTTATTTTAGAAGCTAATTCACTTCATTCTTTAAGCCAAATCGTTGTAATAATGCAATTCAAACACTTCTAAGAATTTAGCTAAGTAATTTTTAATTTCATCAATTTTCTCTACATTTAACCGATTTGGCAAAGGAGCGGCTCATACTTACCTGCCAAACACTTTTTCAAATGAATTCAAACACTCTATTGCGTTGGGAAGAATTGTAGAAAAGATAGAACGCGAGAACAGTAAAGATTGTACGAATCGAGGTGAAAAGGATACGTTACAATTTAACGAGCAATAAACTTTGTGGTGCACCACATCCTGCTTTCTGTGCTGCTCTCCGAACTACTGTACATCTACCGTAATTATTTTACTAAATTTCGAATCGTGCATCGAGAATTTCTGGTCGATGACATTTTAAGGGAGTGAAATTTCAAAATTCACTTTCCCTTAAATGTAATTAAAAATTCTGACGCATACTCTGTATAATATCTAGAATACCAACGAAGAGAATCGTAGTTAGATCACAGTTGGCCAAAATTTTCTTCACAAATCAGAATCCAGTACAATGTTTCATTCTCTGTGACTCGATTTCTTTAATTTCATTCTTTATCGCAAATTTCGCGAATTGCGAAATTAATTGTTGCTCGTGGAATTATAGTTTCGCGAAGCTTTTCGACTTCGTATCGCTCATTAGCGAACAGAGAATCCACTCGAGAAATTTCACTGTCGTCATCCTGTTTGTACGGTTTCGTTTTTGGGAGCAACGAGAACGCAAATGAGGAGGAACGCGCACCCGCTGCAAATTGGAAGTGTGCATTTAAATTTCTGCGGGTGCATTATGCACCAGGAACGGGATTTTTACAAGAAGGAATGCTACAACTTCCTTCGCTGGCGTCATCAGCCTATAACGAGAAGAAT
>NW_017100261.1:6299696-6329521 GCF_001263275.1 Habropoda laboriosa
ATGGCAAGCAGATGCATTCATAGAAATCTTCACTTCCTTCGCCAGTCAGATGTACAGGGTGATTCTTAATTGCACGTCGATACTTCAGCGAACACGCTTAAATGGACAAGTGGGGAAGTAACTGTAATGTGACGGTAAATTGATTTGATTCAAGTATATTTTTCGACATCGTCAAAAATGAAGATTTTTCAGGAAATTAAGATACCACCAAAAATCAAAAATTCAACCTTTTCGCTGTTAATTGTTATTCACTTTTTCTTATACGTACATTAGAATATTACGAATTATTCAGAAAGCTTCAATAATTAATTGCTAATTAAACTACAAATATGAAGAACTTGTAGTACATTAGGTTGCACAATAATAAAAAAATATCAAGATAATTTTTCCCATATGTCACATTTTGCAAAAATACATATGACATCTTGGAGAAAAGTGTTACAAGTTAAAATTTTTCAATTTTTATTTCACCGCTTGCAATATCTTCCAATACATAAAACTATCAGAAGAAATGTCAAAAGTTGAATTGTAACACTTCAAGTCACTAAATTTTAGCTGAAGTATTAATGGTGTAATTAAGTAATTTTCTTTTCGCTCTCCCCAAAAATTTTATATTTCCTACTTCTGACAGTTTTCTCTCAAGGTTGTGATATATCTCTATTAACGAACAAGAAATATTCGAAATAAGTATTACTTACTTTCATAAATGAAGAAAACGTGTGTAAGAATGTGCAAAATAAAATTCCAACATTTCCTCTGCAACTATAAAAGGAAATTCCAAGCACGGCGAATGTACAGGGTGAAAAGAAATTCCAAGCAACTCGAATAACAGTAGTGAGGAGGTAAGAAGGGTTGAGAAAAGTTCCCTCGTGCAACACGTGTCCCTTTATCGGTAAACAAAGGGCCCATCGAGTTTTCTATGTCACCGTACTCCTTGGAAGGATAATCACGAAATTAGTGGTGTATCAGGTCACGAGGGAGAAGCCCGAAGTAACCGCAAGGTGGTGAGGAAGTCGCCGGAGATCAAATCCAACGCGTAGGCAGTCTTGTGTGACGTTTCGTGAGTTTTGACCGACGTATGTACATCCGTATCAGTAGATTGCTCTAAGGAAAATGGACAATCTACTCGTGGATCGTGCTTCCTTCATCGTAGATTAGCATTCGCCACCGACTTCCGTCGCTGCTTTGTAACCTTTAACGTCTCTTTGACTGTACACGAAATGCATTGTAGCCCACGAGAACGTTTCGATTTCTTTTCTTTCTTACGTTCGGCTAGGGTGGAGTGTCTCGATTTCGTTGCGTTTTGTCGAAGTTATTTGATTTTTCTTCATTTTTGCAATGATACATTTTGTGGACTTGATTATGCTTTTCATAATTTTTGAGATACCGTTTGTAACAAAATCTTTTTGTACCCTGTGCTTAATAATTTATTGTGATAAAATGGAAGATGAGTTTAATGACTTTAGTTTAATAATAATAATTTTGATTATGCTTTGCATAATTTTTGAAACGCAATATGTAACAAAATACTTTTTCCCATTATTTTAAATATCCTTCGAATAAAATAGTATTTTCAAGTACTATTTTGAAAAGTTATTGCAATAAATAAACTACATTATTTTCACAGTTATACGCAGAATTTGAAATAAAATAAATTATTTTCTATTCACTATTTGAAATAACATTTTACCTAGCTCAAGAGAGGAATGATTACGAACCTAAAAAATACCTTAAAAAATATCATTTCCAGTACATTTTCAAGTACTACCTTGAAAAGTTATTGCAACAAATAAGTTACTTTATGTTCGCAATTATACACAGGATTTCAAATAAAATAGGCTATTTAAAATATCGTTTTGCTGAGCTCTGACTGCAACAACTAACCCCAATCTCCCTTACTCCTACATAACGCTCATTACGCTGACCAGTCTCTATTTCTTCTACGCTCGCTAAACCATTGTCCTCCACAATTAGACAAACATCTACAAGAGTTCGCGACTCCAGAAAGCGCAAAGATTGTCACGTGCCTAATTGGTGTTGTTTCGTCCGGATTACAGCTGAATCACGCAAAAGTCCGTCGGTCGGGTGCAAACGTGGTTATACGAAGATGGAAGAAAGCGGGAGAGTTCCCCCCTTTCCTTCTTCGATAGTTATCGTTTCTCGTCCGCGCGTAGTTAAACACCATATGGTTGGTTTTTGTTCCCGTCGAGGAAACGGCGAAGGGAGGCAAGGTTATTTATTACATTACCTCTTACCTACGGAAGTCTGGGCTATTGCACTGAAGCCTCTATTGTCGCTGAAGAGAAGAGCAGGTTCGAAGAAGAAGGGAGCGCCGCGACCTTTTGTCTTCGCCGGCCAGACAAATTCGTGAATTTGTTTACGGGCCGGTATGCGAAATTAATCGCACGCGAATCTCGCCGAGAAATTTTGACGGACGTTCGGTAAATTGCTGTCGTTACGAGGGTTGCCGATCCAACGTTTCCCCTGTCTTGCACGGATGCTTCTAATTTGTACACGTTGACTGGTTTCGGGGGAAGTTTCGGGGGAAGAAACGAATTTCGAGTGTGTGGTTGTATTTGGTGGACCGGTTTGATTAGAAAAATGGAGAATTTAGGCGAAGAAAGAAAGAGGGTTGATGTCTGAGGGGCTAATTGACTTTGGTGCAAATTATTATGGTATTTGTCAGGAGGGAAACTCTTTAATAAGGGGATGTTTCTTATTCTCGAAACTCTTCTCAGACTAATGCTTCTTCTTGTCTTCTTAATCTTCTCAGCACAATGTCTCTTCTTCTCAAAAACCTCGTTAGCGCGATGTTTCTTCTTCCCCAAAATTTTCTCAGCGCAATGTTTTCTTCCCCAAAATTTTCTTAGCACAGTGTCTCTTCTTCCCCAAAATTTTCTCAGCGCAATGTTTTCTTCTCAAAAATTTTCTCAGCGCAATGTCTCTTCTTCCCAAAAATCTCTTCAGCCCAATGCTTCTTCTTCTTCTTAAAAATCTCCTCAGCGCGATGTTTCTTCTTCCCCAAAATTTTCTTAGCGCTTTGTCTCTTCTTCTCCAAAATTTTCTCAGCCAATGTCTCTTCTTCTCAAAAATCTCAGCGCGATATTTCTTCTTTTTAAAAATCTTCTCAGTGCAATCTTTCGTATTCTCAAGAATCTCTCCACAGTGCAATGTCTCTTCTTCTCAAAAATCTCCTCAACGCAATATTTCTTCTTCTGAAAAATCTTCCCAGCGTAATGTTTCTTCCTCTGAAAGATCGTCCTCACCGCTATTTACAATTCAATTCACAAATTGCTCTCGCCTCACGGCCAAGACTTCACTAAATCTACAAGTGTTCCACATCTTTGAAACAAATAATCCCATTTGGGGCACATTTTATGACGGTGCTATCTCGGCTTTTTAGCCTCTGTTTGTACGTTATAAAAATAAACTGATTCCCAGAACTTCCCCAATTTTATGCGTCTCCCAGAGACCCCGACCGTGTCTCAAAGTGCTGCTACTTGTATAACATTTTTCGCTGGTAATATAACAGTATAACATCTGCGTTAGCAGATGTATATAGTAGAAACATTCAGATTTCGTAGTATGTTCTCTATTAAATTGTTCCATGGATCCTTTGGTCGGCCTGGTATTATTTATTTTATAGCGTGCAACGTGAGTATGCTTCTCGGTGGTTTTACGAGATAGTTTCATTACTTTTCTTTTTCTCGGTACTAAACATTTGCTGCTCGATATCCAGCTTTGCTTGTTCTGCGTTCAACTTACTTTGTGGATAAGCTCGTGCAATTTAGAGGAGAATGTTTCTGGTAGGCGATTGTAAGCATGTGAGTAAATACGATGAACAGGTAAAGGTTGAGAAACGTTAGAAGCTTTTGCTGCAATTATTGTGATGGAAACCCATGTTGATTGTATCATAAAGTGGTGCATGTTGTGTATACTAGGTGTAGCAATAAAACGTGATAATTTTCGAAGAGCTATTGTGGAATAAGAGCTATTGTCGAAGAGCCAGTTAAATTGAAATAAAATAGTTGAATTAAGAAGGTAATTGTACAGAATTATTCGGTGAATTATTTTTTGAAAAGAACATTTTCCATGCGGGCTTCTTGACAGTGAATATATTTTTGCAATTGGGTTGGAAAATTTGTTCGTTATTCCTCGAAGTCGAGTGGCATCGATTGCTTCAATTTTGTCAGATATATTTTGTTTCAGTTCTACTGATATCGATTGATATTGTGATTATGATATTCTCAGTATGGAGAAGTAGTATTATTTTTCATGAAATTTTTTCGATGATCAATATAGGTACTGCGTTATACAACTATTTTTGTAAATATGAAACTTAGGTAAATTAAAATGGTATGAAGGTGATAGTAAACATCAGAGATTAATGATATTAAGAAGAATGGTGAAAGTAAATATTGTGAATTTCCAGTAATTCAGTGAATGGTATAAAGTGAAAATTGAACGAATATTCAAGTGAAAAACTTAAATTAGTAAATGAAGTTGA
Organism: Habropoda laboriosa; assembly: GCF_001263275.1. Taxonomy (NCBI): domain Eukaryota; kingdom Metazoa; phylum Arthropoda; class Insecta; order Hymenoptera; family Apidae; genus Habropoda; species Habropoda laboriosa. Next base: position 6,304,204 of record NW_017100261.1, read on the forward strand.
TAAAACTGTAGTTAATAAAGATTACCATCCATTGGTAATCAAAAAACGTCAGAAAGTTTTGCAACATTTCAATAAAAACAAAATAAATTACATAATAAAGCAAATATAACAATATGGTAAATACAAGAAATGTAAAAGAATTAATCCTATAATCACACATTATTAAATAAATAAAAACCATCGAAAACGAGTCATTCGATATGAAATAAAAAAATCTTTCCTCCAAAATTAGCAGTAAAAATAAAACAAGGAAGACTCGCTATCAGCCATTCCGAACTTTCTTTCTCCTAACTCTTATTTTTTAATTAAAATGCAGCGTGTACGAATTTCTATAGCCGTATTCATCTATACCATACGCGAGAGTGTGTTGAATGAAACGCGTCTTACGCGTCTGATTATGAAACCTCGCGAAAATCGACGTAAAAAAGGAAAAGAAGAAACGTCTGAATGCGCTTGAAACAAAGAAAAAAAAAGGGAAAAGAAAAAGGAAATACGAAGGAATGCGACACAGTGTTCCTAATGGAAGCACGCCCACGTGCGACAGTGCATTGACCGTGGCAGAAATTTCGGGTGGCTCGCGGTACCCTAATATTCTGCCATAAATTACCGGCAAGAATGCACGGGAAGACATTGTTTGGTTAACCCCTTAACAGCTCGCCAATCAAGCGCTCGTGGCCCTTTTAAACTGCGAGCTCTTTTTGCGCGAAATGTGTTCCAGAATAATTCAACCGGCTGAAGGATGCTAATTAACGCTAACATCGATTGCTAATTACGTAATTGCGTCTCTGCACGATTGTAGTTCTGTGCTTGATTCTTTCTTTGTGTTTCTGACGAGTCGAATAGGAGTTCTCAATCTGCATTCCGCTAGATTTGACTCGGTGAAAAATTATTTTTTTCCTTTGTCGAGGTTTTTTATGTGTAGGTATTTATTTGAAGTAACTTCTGCGTGTTTCTTGTTAATTAGGTTGTTAGAGACGTTGATGTTTTCTTGTAGATGTGAATTTTGTAAGGTGAAACTGAATTCAAAAGTAAAATGAAATTTTGTAAGGTGAATTAGTGTTTTATTGGTTTTCTGATTTATACAAAATTAAAAAAATAATTATTTTAAAGAAAAATAATTCAATACTGAACTAAAGCCACTGTGTAGTACAGTAAATTACATATTCGAATAAATTACGAATAAATAAATTAGTGTCCATAAAATGTTCCAAAAATTAGAATTTCAGAATTTTTTTCTAATATTTATAAAGTTTCACGTATATAAATAATAACATATTGTATTTACATAGCGACTGTATAAAAATACTGACTTACAGAAGGCACACGCAAGATGGAAAAGATTCTTTAAATCGACGCCATTTAAACACGTTTGCGAATTGCTAATGGTACCTACATAACACCTAGTGCAACCTATGGCATTCATACGGCGCTCTTTGTTCTTCGAGAGCGAATCTTCCCCCTGCGAAAGAAGTTCTCGTGACACGATCACAGAATCCGTGGCTTCAAGCAGATAAAAGGCCGGAAGAAGCGAGAGTTCAATGGCTGATCTTCTCGAAGGACTCTCCCACGGTTCGCCAAGGAATTCCTATCTGCTCCCCACTGACATCGATTTTTCTATTGCCGTTTGTGTAAGTAGGTCATGGTGGGCACTCGCAGATACACCGTAGCAGAACCCATACGGCAGTTTTCATTACCTGACGCGACCCTGCCAACTTTCTGTCGCTCTGAAGTCTTAGAGGAAGCCGGAGGAACACGTGGGAAACGATGCCCTTTAGCCCTCCCAAAATTTTCGCGAAGCTTTATTCCCGACTTTTTTTGCGGCAAGTCCGTCGGACATTGTATGGGGGTGATTTCACGTGTCAAAATAGTGAAGATGGTTTTGTGAGTTTGAGAATAGGGCAAATTTGGGAGTGATGGACCACTTTTTTAAAAGGTAGAATTTTGTCTGTAATTAATTGAATAAAATGCACAGGTGTTCCTTATGATGTGGTATATTAATGTACTACCTTTGTGAATTATAATAACTTTTTCAACCCCATACACTGTGGGTTAGTTGAACGAGAACGCACAAAAGAAAGTAGGAAAAGAGAACTAAAAACGCTTCGAATTCCATTGCTCTCCATTGATAATCAGAGACTAATTTCTAAATAAATTAATGAAAAATTTGGGAACCTTATTTATAAATATAGGGAAGAAAGTTCTCTAACTCTCTTAGTAGACGATCGACGCTACACTTTTGATGACCATTTGGAATTGACAGGAAAATATTTTGTAAAAATGAAGGAAAAATTTGTATTCGCTGTTTTCGATTTCAGTAGCTTAAATTGATAGTAAATATTCTCTTTCACTGTTAAGAAATTAGCGAGAAACTTGTGCGTGACAGTTTAGCTGAAGAATAAAATAGTTTGTATAATTTTATCATTCCTCAGATAAATTGATGAAGAACGTTTTATAGTAATATAATTCTCGGTACATTTTGTAAGGTTTGTTAAGTTTAACGTGGTTTGCATATCGTCATAAGGTGCTCGAATGCAAATCTATAAAGCAATAAGAGTTTAAATCTTTCGAATTTTCTCGCACTGTTGGTGATTTGACAAACAAAGGTATTCATGTGGCACGAGCCACATGAATTTTTATGTTCGACTACAATCTGCATATAATGACGAAGATGATTGGACCGGATGCGCCGCTCCCACAGCTCGCGAATCTTTATCTCAATATTCAATTAAAGAACAATTTGTTACCTGAAAAGCAACGCTCAGCCAGTAAAACAGATTCATAGCTCTGATATCGTACATTTTTATGAAAAAAAGAAGTGATAAATTCGCGACAATGGAACATGAAACTTTTTAACTTGACATTAATTGAATTTTTACGTATAGTAGATCATCCAAATATTTTGACTCGGAGATTAATTTTTATAGGGTTCAAAGTTTCCCATAGAATTATTGCAAAATTTTTTTCCATTCAAAATGAAATTCTATTGAAATGTGAAACTTGAATACCAAGTTCAATCTATTGACATTTTTGCAGTAAAAAGTTCTTAATATTTCAATTCAATTCAGCTAATGATGTATCAATCACTTAGAAACTTGTGGTAAAGAAAATTAATGGACTTTATATAAATTTTTTACAGGAACAGATAGTAGATTTTATTTTTAAACTTAGTGAATTAAACATAGAGTATCTTGCTTTCGATTCATAATCAAAGATTAGTTCATAAGTAAATTAATAAAAAATTTGGAAGCTGTATTTATGAAGTTCTCCAAGTCTCTTAATCGTTCTAGATAAATACTTCCACAAATTCAAAGATTTCATTCCAAGAAGCACGACCAAAAATGTTGAAATAATCATTCCTAAGATAAATCATGGAGATAAATCGTCTTATGTATCATTTTCCATCGAATAAATTAAATTTTCACACTAGATTACTTCTGGGCGAGTAGTTCGCCCCTTAAAAGTGGAAAGTATCAAGCTTGAAAATAAAAAAAAAAAAACTGAAAAAAGAAGGCATAAATAACACGGTTTTCCATGGATTCTCAAAAACATGAACGTGGACGTTTGTAGTGGTAATGCTGTTAACTCATGCAGAGTGTTTTGTATATGTACGAAGGATTACAATTTAGTATTGTCGAAAGGAGCCGGAGCAGAAGAGGAGAGGAAAAAGGGGGCTGCTGCATCGGTCAAGTTGGCTCCGGAAAAGCCTCTCCCATGGGAATTCTGTTTCTTTCTTGGCATTTAAAAATATCTCTGTCGCGGCCAGGACACTCGAAGATGTGAAGGAGGCAGGGTTTACAAAATCCCTGGAAATTGGGACCACTTGCTGCCGTTTCCAAAGAAATCCTGCAACAAGTTGAAACCTTTCCGCACTTGTTCGTGCTACTTGTAGCTGTTCTGATAATATTTAGCTTTGAAAACACTGTGACGCCTGGGACCACCTACCGAACGAGACTTCCTCTTTTCTTGGAGAAATTCGAGTTCTTCTCACAGTTTATTGGACAGTAGTCGGTTCTTTTCTTTCTGTTTTAATTGGGAATATTTTCGAGAGAAGAAAATATGCTGCAGGTTGAAAGATCTGTTGAAATTTGAACGTGTAATGGGATTCACGTTTATTTCATTTTATTGTATTGTATTGATATAGGTTATTCCTTTTTTATTTTCTATAGTGAATACGAATGTCTCTGGGAAATTTATGAAATTCATTTCACGAGTGTTCTTAGAGTACTGATAATGAGTGCAAAACATACAAGAAATACGTAAATCCATTTCTATAAATGGCAATTTTTTGCCAAAAAAAAAAAAAAAAAATAGTAGAAGAAACGATTTTAAATTATCCATAAAATACCACATTTCTTCTACATTTAAAGAGGCAAACAGGGAACGAAAGAAAGCTATATAAATTTCCCAAGTTCAAACTTTTCCAAATTCTTACTCATAAAACACCATATTGAATGCGACAATAAGGTCTTCCTGTCTTTCTCGATTTAAAGAGACGAACAGGGAAAGAAGAACAACTATAGTGTATCTAGGAACACATGTTCATGGGCAAAAATCGCTATGCCCTGGTCAAAGACTTTAAATACCCCCGTATCGGTGATTCGATTCAGATGATCGCTTTGATGTCACATAGGAAATTCCCACAAGATACCGAGAATACCGGTGAATAAGCCCCCATGAAGTGGCACGAAATAGAAGAACGTCTCTTCGTGGGCTTCACAGGATCAGTGCATTGGGGTGCAATGCCAGCTTCCTCGTAATTGCACATAGAGGCAAGCAGATGTGTATCGTGCGTATACCCCCATATTTTAATGGCATCACGATGCCACGATATGGACTCTGTGGGCCTACGGTGAGAATGTCTTTGACTCGTGGCAAACCGATGCCCAGATAGCATGGGAATCCGAACGATCGATAATCCTGAACACGGGCTGAATCAATGGGATGTCGAGCAACTTGTTGCCGCTGCGTTGTTGTCCAAGTAATTGGAACGGTTCATGGTTGCGCCTTTTTTCAACCTGTGTTACTATAACTTACCTCGCAATACTGTCTCTTTTTTTTTATTATGAAAATTATTGTGAAAGTAAGTTAGACCAACAAATTTATTCGTCATTTCTTTATTATATTCGTCATTCTAGGTTATCAGGAACTGAAAAATATTTTAGTGATCAATATTGGTTATCAACAATCAAATTTTTGTCATCGAAAGTGGTTATCGGTTTAACTCGAGAAGTAATCGATGTACCATTACTTCTTGCCTACTTAAAAATTTGAAAAAGTTGAATTTCTCATTTAGTTTGTGTTGCATCGATTTCTATTACGGTAACGTGGAAACATTTTTGTAAAATAGTCGAAAAATAACGAAACTAAACAATTTCTCCTTGAATCTTAATAATTTTGTAACGACTGCTCGGGTTTGCTCCACATTCAGTAAGTGTCTTAATACTTACGAACGATATTATCCAAAGACAAATCGAAGTATCTCAATTTAAGAGTTCATAGCTTTTAACAAAATTAGGATCCGCCAGATAACTAAAACAGTATTTAATTTTGGCCCACCCTGTAGCAAAGATTAATAAGCAACAAGAGGGCAAGATTAGCGAGGAAGAAGAAGAAAGGGTGAAATGGAAACGTTGTTCGAAGCTTGGTCGAAGAAAAGTAGTCATAACAAATTGAAAAAAAGAGACGAAAAGAGTAGCCACGGTAACGTTTACTACACTCGGCGAGAGCCTGAACTGGACGAAACGTTCTTCATCGTTCCGTCGTGCTCGGGGGCGAAAGGAGCGAGAAAGGGAGAGGCCCGGGGTTCGCTCGCGTTCTCCTCGCGCAACGTTTGATGAGTGCCGACCATAACAGCTCCTCACGTACGATCTAAGTCGGGTCAAACCGGACTGACAACCGTTCTGCCTGTGAACGGAAGACGCCCTGGCATAGCCAATGAATTCGTCTGCGACCGAATGGTAATGTTACTGCGTGCGGTCCTTATGCCGATGACGAGGCGAGCACCAAAGCACGAGTGTACGCGCGTACAACGCACATTGTGTACGCCGGGGAGGCCGTGCACGCCTATGTGTACATGCACGACCGTTTGCAATTTATTGTCTGGCCTCCAATTTGCCAAGTGAGTGGCCGTGGGCGCTACCGCCGCTTCCGACGGATATTCGGCGTCGAAAATTGCCAATTGTCTCAATGGAACTCGATTCGTATTGTGCACCAACATAGACACGCGACCGCACACGCGCGTGTAGCCCAGGAGTCCTTCGAAGGGCAGCCACGCCGATAGCGTTTCGCCCGAGTGGAACAGATCGTCTTCGCGTGTTTCCTCTATAAACCAACGATCCACCATCCTCTATTTCTCCAAACGTTTTCTGGCCCCACTGTCGCTCTACCTTTGCTCCTGCGATTTCAGAGATAATCAGGTGGTGCTGAGGCTTTTCCTTGATTATATTGTTTACTGAGTAAGTGTATCTTAGGGTGGAAATTAGATTAGGAATTTCTTTTTCGACGATAGTGCTGATAATGTTCTTTATTGAGTAAGTGTGCGATAGGGTGGAAATCAGACGATGTAGAGGAGGTGGATCGAGGGAATTTTTGTCGCTGATATTTTTGAAAGGTAAGAAAAAGGTACATATCTAATATAAAACTTTAGTTCAACTCCAACTCGCACCTTCTATCTCTAAAAACTACCGAATCTCTCCTCTTTCTCAAATCTCCAAAATCGAATCCTCGATAAAAATTTCAAAATAGAACCGACAACTATCCACGCGAAAACAACCCCATCATTTCTCAAGCCAATTTTCAAACCATCCAACTGGCAAGAATACCCTTGAAACCTTCGCAGGATCACATTTACCCATGCTTCATCGATACTTAAAGTCATTCGAACTTGGAAATTAACCAGTCATCGCTGAGACGAAACCAGGAAGCTCCGTTGAAACGTACGTTTGCCTGTCCAATCGAACGAGAATATTTCACCGGTCGTTTCATTCACCAGACGATGACACCGTTTCCCATAAAGAGGTCGTCTTTCCCCCTGGATCATGCTCTTTTTGGCGTTCCACGAAAGTCGTATATCATTCAAAGAAACCCGACTCCAGCAGCGGCCGAGAGTGAAAGAGAGGAAGAGCGAGAGAGGGAGAGAAAAAGAGTAATAAGGGGGAGATCCTCTGCCTGGCGCAATGGTCGTCGCGAGGATTAAGCTTGCACTTTGTTGCCGCAAACAGAATATAATTCCTGGGTCCGATAGGCCGCGCATATGGGGAAGTTGGTATCGTTGGCGCTCGTTAATCTGTTGATGGTTAATTTAAGGACTGCTCGGACGCGCGTTCAAGGTGTGCTTAAATCAGCCGGCGCAATAAGGGGAAAAGGTATTCCGGTGTCGTAGATTAAATTGCAGAACGAAAACGCCGGGAAGGATAATGGCGTTGGCGTTCAATGGTAACCTTGCAACACGATATTTCGTGTGTAACGTGATAATACGCTCTCGTCGCGGCTATTCGAAAATGGCAGTGCGCGGATTTTTCGGATATAGCACCGTTGGACGCCGATTGTCGCGTCTCTTTTGACGTTTTATTGGGACTTGTAATCGGAATTTTTTCGAGGTTCCGGAGGATTCAGGGGGTATTAAGTTTGTTGCCGATGATATTTTCCACGTGTGTCGTTTTAGTGGAAATAATGTTTATTGGTCGAAGTATGATGCTGATTGTATTATGCCTTAATTACGTGTTCCTTCTAGGCAGGTAAAAGAATTGACGAAATCATTCATTACGGGCAATGTTTATTTTATTCAAAAATTAATTATTGGTTGCAAGAGATATCTTTAAATTTTCACATACAAATACGCGCAAGAAGGAGTGTCTATAACGGTTTTTGAAAAAAAGGCACATGAATTTGGTTAATTTAACATAAATCTTTCTCGACTCCCTTTAAAGCAAAACCAGTAAAAAAGCGCGAATCTTTCTTAAGAAAAGCTCAATACGAACAATTCTTAAAACTCGACGATAGAGCGTGAACCGTAGTTCATTAACATGAGCTAAATAATCGCTTAACGATTTCATTTTCCGAGTTCATTCCTACTCGTCCCACGTAACGAGCAAGAACGCGTATCCTCCGCGGCGGCGTAGCTAATTAAAAAAAGGAAGTCTGATAAGCAGAAAAAGCAGCAAAGCCCGGCGTGTATATATACGAAAGGAACCGAAACGCCTGTTGGGTGAGCAGAATATTGCAAGAACACAGAGAGAGAGAGAGAGAGAGAGAGAGAGAGAGAGAGAGAGAGAGAGGGAGAGAGGGAGAAGAGCGAAGAGAGAGAAAGAAAGAGGCGAACAAGACGAATCTGCATGGGCAGCTAACGGGTGAAAAGGCTTCCTTTCGAGCCAGAGGAAGCTGGAGGATTCACAGGAGCCGAGGAGCGAGGCTGGATCCGGGGAGAATTTCGCATGCGATCATTATCCCTTCGCAGGTTTTCGGGCTCATTCGGAATTCCATTGACAGTTCTCGGCCGGCTTTCTCGCTAGCTGGCATTATCGTCAGATTAAGCGTTTCATAAGCAGGGTGGCCGAGAACCCTGCTCGAAGACAATCCGCACACACCAACATCACCGCTGCGCCTCTTCTTGTTCTGCCGGCCGACCCGGCCTCTTTCGGCCCAACAGAGCCGAGTACAAAGACCCACCAGACGAGAATACTCGTTTCTTTCTGTTGGCTTTCATCCTCCTCGGCACTTCCTTCCCACCGTCTGCTGCCTCGTCCCCCGCTTACCAGGCGCTGCTGTTCTCCACCAGTGGCCAGCATCTTGATGGACCGTGCTTTAAATTAACCTTTTCTCGCGATAATATTGCCGTTTCGCGACCGTACCACCGTGAACCATACCGATTCTACAGTTATTTCTCGTCCTTTAAATCCACCGAGGTTCGACTGTATGCTGCCGCGAATCAGATTATTACGCGAGATACGTCACTTGCGAAGTTTCGCTTTCTTTCTGATGAAGATTGTCGGTGGAGAGGCTAGGTTATGTAGGGCCTATATGCGATGAATAGCATCGTCAGGTTGTTTCTTTGGGAATTTAACCCCCTGGAGACTGAATTGGAATTTTTTGACGAATTTGTTAGTTAGGTAATGGATGATTAATTGGGAGCGATTTTTGTTTGAGTGCTCGTGTGGGTCATATGTGACCCAGTGGGTATGAAAGGGTTAATAGGATCCAGGTAGTTGTTTGTTAATGAAGATTTTTGTTTAATTGAAATTGTCAAAGTATTTGGTTAATTGGCATGGGCTCGTTTACGTGGAAGATTCGAATTGAGTTAAGTAACTGAATATCTAAGATAATTCAATTAATTATAATATTTACACTGACTAGATTCTTTGGTTAAATTTAATCTAGTTATCTGTCTACTTTCACTATTCAAATATTCAGATTCTTTTTTATTTAACATCGAATTTTATTGGAATTTTATCGAATTCCTGCGTTATTTATTTACATTTTTCCTTACATTTTGTCAAAGTAGTAGCGGCATTTTATCGTCTTTAAGGGATGGCAAAATTTTTGCATAAGACTGTATTTTCTTCTGTTGTATTAGGGGAGCGAAATTTTCATTCTTAATTTTATACTTGCGCTTTCGGTAGGTCAGGCGCCATGTGACACGAGGCCTGGCATCAATGGAACCCCATGAACTTGCGGTTTATCGGCGCGTTTCGTGAATCCTCGATTCCTGGCTGGAACGTTCTTCCTTTTCTTTCCTTTTTATGTAAATACACTGGGATTTTGTCTGGCGTTTCTCACGCTCCAACAAATGTCGTAGGCACCGTGAAACGAATTTTTACGGCGATTCAGTGTTCGATTATCTTATTTCTTTCTTTCTTTCTTAGGCAACCAATTTTTTCTCTCTCGCTTGTGTAAGCTGAAAATGTTCGGCCCTTTTGTAAATTCGTATTTAATCAACGTATCTACTTATCGAAAGAAATTTCTGAACCAACAGAGAAAAAGTTTATCCTAATCTTTCTTTGAAGACGACAAAATTACACTCGAACTTTTTTGTTTGGTGAATGTTTTATTCGTTTGAAAATTTATTTATTTCTTGTGCTTTGATAAACAATGGTTTCTTTCTTTTTTGGTAACTTGTTCTTTCTCAACTTGCAGTGCACATTTCAATGGATGTTTATAGAAATATAAATGGCGAATTTAATAAATGAATAATAAATGTGTTGAAGAATAAAAATAAACTCATGCTTTTGTAATAATTTCTTTTGTAGCTACTCCATTTATAATTGAAGGATCTGGAATTGATTAGCTCCTTTATTAATAGGATCATCAGATAGGATATAATTTCCTCAAATAATTAATATTAGATTTTGACTGTTGCCTTCTTCTTTAATTTGATTAATTTCAAGAAATTTATTTCAAAAGAGACCAAGAAATGAACGAACAATTTATCCTCCTTTATCTTCGTTAATATTTCATCCATCTCTATCGGTAGATTTAACAACATTTTCATTCAAGAATTCCATGAATTATAGGTGCAATAATTACCCAAAATCTTGAATTTCACTCTTTCTATTCTTACCCTCTTTTACCATCATCAAAATTTCATCCAATCGATGAAATTCCACCGATAGCAGTACATTCGACAATTCTTCCATTGGATGTATCAATAATTTCACCAATTATAAGTTGCAATAATTACTCGACGATAATTAATTAAAAATCTTCAATTTCGCCCTTTCTACTCTCAATGCCCGATTTATCACATTCATTCGACGAACTGTTATTACCGTTAAACACCAATACACACGTTTAACGTGTACATAACTCTCATTCGTGTCACTCACACTTACGATTGCTCTCGAATGAGCAATCGTTGTTCCATTATATCGGAGCATGTGTCTGGCAGAGATGAGAAAGTGAAACGTGAGTCCTACGCCAGTATGTAGCAGGTCGGTTTTGGCATAGCAGGCGGCTACATCCTGTGATATTTTTACGAGGACCTTCTGAGAATCGAGACACTGCGTGGGGTGAACAGCTGAGACGGAATGATAAGACAGTCGCCAAGCTATCCCACTTATCGGTTGCCCCCGCCAAAACGATTCCGTTGCAACGTGTCCCTGACCTTCCATTCACATCCGTCCATCTGTATCGTGTTTGTATTTAAAATCGCACAGGCCTGACCGAGCGACAGACCGAATGTGACGGCAGCCTGTCTCCTCGAGAACAGTGACAACTTTCTCTGTTCTTTATCGATCGATTCGAGCATAACGGTAATTTTCTTGATACTTTGTTACATACGTCTCTCTCTTTTTCAATTCTTTTTGTCCATTTTCGTTAAAATTTCGTTACATCTTTCTTTTTTTCAAATTTTCCCATTTTTGTGTCGTCATATCTTCTTTTTTTCAATTTCCAATCATTTTCAATCAAATTTTGCCAATTTTTCAATTTTTGATTTGTCGCTGCTGGGATTTGGTTTGCCGTGTTCTCTGATCCTGTTTGTTAACGAATGATCTGACGAAATTATTTGAAAGACACTTTTTTTTTATAACATTTTTGGTACGAATACTGGTAATGGAATATTATGTATATGGAAAAGATTCCTGTAATTGGTTTCGTTTAAAGGATTTCAATATTCTATTTTTCTTTCTTCTAATCGTGTTTTCTATTATGTACTGCAGTAGGTTTAAGTATAAGCAAATAAATAAAACGTTATAAAGATTAATCAGTATTACAGTAAATGCATATTCAGCAGCAAAGTATCAAAAAATACATAATTCTCGAAATATCGTTAAATCAATCAAGAATAGAAATATAATCATAACATAGTTGTAATAAAATTATTACATAAATATAACTATATGAAATTCTGAATGGTGGATACAAAATGATATTTAAATTTTTAAATACAGTCAAAATTCGCACACTTAAAGTTCTTAAAGAGAATTTATACTTCATTCACAAATAATCACGATCCTTCGCGTCCTTCAGGTTCCCTAACCAAATAAAACAAAAAAAACACATTCTGACGTGTAGCATTTAATGTCGTCGTTAAGAAAAATCTAACTCGGTTCCGATTGAGCCGCGAGTACACTCAAGATCTCGTTTGGATCGTTTCAATCAGCAACGAAGTATCGAATAGATCAGCTAAGTGGTGTTAATAAACGAGATTACCAATGAAATTCCGCGATAACGTTGAATCGGAAATTTCGTTACGAGCACTGATTACGTATCCAAAAAGGTATTTTGGCGAATGGGCGTCGTAACGCTTGGTACTCTTATGCACGAGCTAATAAGAACGGTTCGGTGGTGTAATGGCCGTTGAGAAAAACGCTCCATAATTATGCTGTTCGTGTCGATATGCTGCGTGACTTCAGGTTACCCGGTGGCATCACAAAACGCTCTTTGTAATGTCCACGTACCCTTGAAATGCCGCCTTATCACGAACAGGGAGAGACCACCCTGTCGCATTTCGCGTGCGTACGAATTATGCTCGTGTCTCCTCTCTCTGAACAGGTTCGAGAGAGAATTATGTATACCGATAATTGAGCTAATATGCGGAAGAGTCGAGGAGGAACGGGCGAGTTGATTTAAAAGTGAAAAGGATCTCGCGATTCACGAAATTCTATGACGGCGGTTTGTTCGACAGAAAAATGCCCGCCTCATTTCTTGTCCGCGTAAATTCATTCAAATTCGATCGGCTGTATTGTGAAATTAGAATGATTCGATTGTATGGAAATTTGAACGGTACGAGACGATATTTGAATTTTATATTTACATGAATTTTTAGTTATTTGAGAAATTTTGAATGTTTTTTAAATTAGAAACAAAGTAGAAGAATTTCGTATTTGAAATTCTGTTTCATTGTGTTTATTCGAGGGAACAAGGTTTGCTTTATATTTTGTCTCGATTTCGATATTTTCTGCCAATAGTAGGTATTTAACTTATTCAGATAAAACGTCTAACGTAGAATCGCGTTTTTTCCTGCTTTCCAAAGAACGATATCTTCAAATTTATTCTTTTTACCGAGTTTTTACAGCTACCTTGTGATATTTGTAGCCGTCGTATATTATAGAAGATATCACACCAACATCAGTTGTTAGCTAAGTTAGATAAAACGTAATCTACATGCACAACTGAACATCAGCAGTTAGTAAACTTCACGCGTTATCGACATTCCTAATCTCTGGATAATGTTGCACTTAAACATGGCATTAGTTGAAGTAGAAGATTAGAAAATATAGATACACAAAAAATTCTGAAGTTGTGGAGTTTCAGTTTTTTACTGTGGTATATTCAAGAGATAAACGAATATAGAAATTCCCACAGAGGAGATTTGTAATTTTTTAACAACATAGTAAACTAGACAGAATTTCTTTCCTAAAATTTATATTATCCGTGTATTTTGATTAAACAAGAGGAAAAATGTTTCAGTAATAGGAATTTTCTGTTCTTGAATTATTTATTATCTACAATTTCGTTGTGTGTATGTCACTGAATGTGTTAAAAATATAAGTTGCAATACATTTTTATAAAAAATTCTATTTTTATGTGTATTATAATGATATTGATGTGTTGCACATAATTGTTAGGCTTAAATTTATTTGAAATTTATACAAATTTCAAAAGAGGAATAATTATGAACCTCGAAAAATTAAATACCTCCGAAAATCTCATTCTCAGCTGAAATCAGTTAATTTCAAAAACACCATTAGATTACTGTTCTAAAGCACATTGCGTATTTCAATTTCTTAAAAATTCAAGGGAGAACCTCGAAAAATAAAATACGTACTCTTCCAGAAATCTCATTCTCAGCTGAAATCATTCAGTTTCAAAAATATCATTAAATTTACTGTTTTAAAGCACATTAGGCGTTCAAACTTCTGAAACACTCAAAAATGAGGTACCTCGAACAATCTCATTACCAGCCTAAATCACTGAATTTCAAAAAGACCATTGAACACACCTGTACCTAATACAACGATTATTTCTCAAACAAAAAGAAAAATCGTTTCTCTCAAGCCATCCTAGTCAATCTTAAAGAAATTAAAACGACTTCCTCCCCGTAACGATCCAATTCTTGGCTTATTAGTTCCTCGTTAAAAGAGCCCTCAGAAACACCCCGAAAATGGCTTCTGAAAGGACGTTATGGGGTGCGATAAAAATTCGGCCGGCTCTAGCAGCGTGACGGTTAATAACCGTCTCGAAGAATGTCCCGTGTTCTTTCGTGCAAGACAAAGTCGGGTCTGAAATTTTTCGTCCAGTGATTACGATAATTCAATTAGAAGTCATCTGGCGGGGTGGCACGCGTGCAGCACGTGCGCCTTATGCCAGCGACTTGCAGCGATACTTATGCACCCCGTTTTCAATAGGGCCTGCCCTAGGAAACGAGTGACCGCCGCCTTATGTTCAAGACGGTTTGTTCACGGGAAGAAAAGCCGAATTGTTGAACGTGAAGCAGCCACTCGTTTCCCATTGTCGTGGCCCGCCAGGCAAATTGCAGGCGTCGAACCAACCCCTGTCCCCTTCGATCATTTTCCTACCTAAGTAGTTGTTGCGTTGGCGTTTGCAACAACTGCACCGCATAATCGAATGTGTGTCACAATCGGTTTCGTACGAAGGATTTTAATATTCTTTCTTTTTCTCTTCAATCGTGTTTTTTTTTTAATTGTGTACCATTAATTTAAATGTTACCAAGGTTAGTTTTTTTTTTATTATTATATTGTGGGTATTATAGAAAAATCATTTTTCTGGAATATACAGAAAAAGCAAGGTTTGTGGCTCAGTTTGGTCAAATCGAAACACACGAAAGTGTGTCAGAGAGAACTTGAAGAGTTTTCCAATGAGAATTTTAGGATGTTTTCTTCTTTGTAACAAATGTGGATTAATTTAAAAATTTCGGTTTCTTTCTTCACTAAGATTTATTTTAATAAAGCTTTTTGATTCAAGCTTTTATCACTTACTTTCTTCTGAAAAATGTTTATATTATTAGAGCAACTATTTTATGAAATATTTCTTTACCCAATGAAAAATATTGTTTAGTACACCCAAAGTGTCTAAAAATCACAAAATCAAAAATATACGACGTAAGCTATTTTAATAATCAGCGACACATTTTCACAAATCATAAAATCCTAATTACAGGAAAATGAATTTCCACAGAAGAAGAACGTTCGAAGAAGTTACTCCTTAAACACGAATAATCTACAGGAGAGAAGTTCCGTATAACAAACGGCCCCTACTTATGCATGCCACAAGCAAGACAATGAGCAAGAACAAGAGGGTATTAATTAAAGAACATTTGGCACGTGCCTTTTGTGTATTAATGGCACAAAAGCATATGCACCTCGTGCACGTATCGGTAGAATGGCATGCGTACAAGGAGCACCTTATGTTTAAGACGGCTGTTTTCAAGATGGGGACCTTTGAGACCGTTCAGCGGAAAGCTGTCACTCTTCTGATCCCTGATGCTCGACAAGAGTCGTTATTTGCTTCCAAGCTGTTGAGGATACGGTACTGTGATCACAGATCCCCACGAGCACTGTAACTAGGAGCTCGAACGGGTAGAATTTAGAAATTGCACCCTTTACGTGCAATTTTCTCCTCACCCCCAACAAGGGAATAACATGGTAGCACGAATAGGTGGGATTTAGGATCGCGAAAGTTGTCGGAGGAAACTAGATAGACGGGAAGAAATTGAATCGAGCATAGGGAAGATTGTGGATTCGATGTTTGAGATTTTTGGGTGGCAGAATTTTGGGTTAGGAGTGGAATTATTGAGCGTGAATTTCGAACGCTTCGAAATGGTTGCATTTGGTGGAGAAGTAAATTATTCCATTTAATAGACGTCCATTTTTCTCCTCACCTCCAAGAAGGGAATAACATGGTAGCACGAATAGGTGGGATTTAGGATGGCGAAAGTTGCAAGAGGGAACTAGGTAGGCGGGAAGGTGTTGAATTGAGAATACGGATGATGATGGATTTAATGTTTGAGATTTACGGGTGGCAATATTGCAGAATTTTAGGTTAGGAGTGCAGCTATTTTCGAGTTACTACATTCCCTCAGAGAGAAATTCTTTCTGTAACATATTCAATTCGTTACCTGAAGGAAACCTTCTGCTTCTAAGATATTTTTCCAGATTTTCGAATATTCAAAAAATTCTAACCCCGTCAATTCCCTCTATCACAGCCTAACCCCTTGGAAGCATAAACGAAGAATCTATCAAATCTCTCTTCTAACAGCTCTCTTCTAGCCAATTCACAAGCTAACCTCACGTGAATCAACAACAGTTTTCCCAGACGTCTCGTGGTCCATGCATAATGGAGGACGGTGAAAGAACCAGGCACGCTTTCTACCTCTGCTCTTTAACAGCTTTTCGTTTCTCCTTGCTCGCACTCTCGAGAGACACCTCAAGAGTGAAGGTGCTCCCGGGATGAATTTACACCGGGTAATCGAACTCCTCACAGTGACGTAAGTGCGTCGCACCGTTTAAGGAACACGACTGCACACAGCTACTACGTTTCTTGCGTTCTGAGAGAGGTACCGGAGGAGTGAACGAAGACAAGAAAAATCAAGTCGACGTGGCGAGGAGCGAGAAAGGCTGAGAACGCGTGCCGGCACACCTGCGTTTCAGAGGGTAGCACGGGGTAACGTTGGACACCTGGCGATCGACTACCGTCTATCGTCTAACGTAATACTATTTGGCGGCGCGAGCGGCGGGCCGGGGGTGAAGGAGAAGAGGCGAAATGAAAGGAAAACGGCAGGGTATCCCCGTGAACGGTTTCTCAAAGGGGCGGAGGAGGGGGCAAAGTACCGTCAGACGACGACCTCGATACGTTGGAATCGCTTCCATAGGTGGTGACTGCGCTTCGAGCCAGAGGCACCTGGTCTGCCTTTGCGAATACAGTTAAGTGCGCCAAGATGGGCATATTTTATTTTCAACAATGAACGGTGGAACGTTCGCGCGAGACTATGTTACCGATATTGCTGGACGGAGAACGTTTCAGCAAGTTTCTCCGGGGGTTTGATTAGGCGGATAAGGGAGATTTGTTGTTGGGACAGGGATGATCAGTGCAGAAGCTGTTCTTGGGGTGAGGATTGAGGGACACTTGTGTGACATAATCGTCCAACATTTGTCTAAATTTTTTCTAATTCTTGAACTTGTGATTTTTGTAATTTGTCGTAATTTCTTAAAAGTCTTCCTGCAATATTACGTTCACCAGTTTGTAATTGTGCGACATTCGGGCTTAATTTTTCTGAAATTGATTCGTTTATTCTAGAATTTCTCGTATACTACCATGCTTTATTTTTTTCGTCTTTCTAAATTTATTCCTCACAGCTCGATTCATTTCTCACACTATGCCAAGCTGGAGGTAGTTCCTCTGGTGTATTTGCAGCTGTAACGCTATCGTCAATATCATTTTCATCCTCGTCAATTGGCAAAATGGCAAAACATTGTTGCATCTTCTATCACTTTCCTCATCTTGACTAATTATTGACGTAAAAGTGAATTCATTAAAAAAATTGAGATGACAAATAGCAAATTCAGTTGGTCTCGAATGAAACGTACGATATATTTGAATCCTACGTAGATTCACAAGCATATATGAATTAACATTTTAATTTACTTTAAGTACAAGGAAACGTAATTTTTATCGTAGTTATTTTCTGTTTCACAATACAACACGTGTAATTTATTATTCATTTTGTAATTATAGAAACAGATAGGCAAGTTTCAAAAAATTGAGGACAGGTGAAATAGTTTTATTTCTACTTTATTTTATAATATGGCGAGGGTCACAATTTTGATTGAATCAGAGGGTTAATCGTAAACTTGTAATAGCAGCTGTGGTTGAACAAGGAAGCAGTCCTTAACGAAATTTAATGGAAAGTAATAATCAATTATTCGCATGGTTGGCTTTAGGTAAAGGGGAGGAGGAACTTATTAAGGTGGAAAACTAGAGACAAACAGGTGTATTTTGTTAAATTCCCTCAAAAAGAGTATTAAAAAAATTTGCAGCATCCAGTGAATAAGACTTGACATGAAATTTATCATTTGTACAAAATTCGAAGTGCAGAAGAGGATTAGAGAATGGCACGAAATTCAAGTTCATAATTAAAAAATTAATTCATAATGATATCTATAAACAACGCTACTGTCTTCATCGTATCTGTATTGAGAAAAAAAAATTGCACAAGTGTCATAAATCTGAGATTTTCACACTTTACAGATTTTTTCCACTTCTTTTTAAATCGTCCAATGAAAATATTAAAAATTTGACTCGACTAAATTTCCCTCTTCTTACCTCATCTTTAGCTTCCTTTCTTTTCTAATCTATCGATATTTACGTCTGCTCTCTACCAATTTTATTTTACCCACAAAAAGAGTCTCACACCCCACGAAACCAAGAAAAACTAAATAACCTAAAATTCTCACAAGGATAGCAACAACTCCGCCAAACAATCGCAATAAACAAACGTTTCATTTTACATTGAATTTCCTTTTAAAGTTCAATCAACTCGAATACACTCGCTTATATAATAACAAACCCTTGCATCTTTTTTAAATATGTGCTACCATGTGCATGCATAATCCATGCATAACCTATATGCAGCTCGTATAACACGGATTCATACAACGTTGAACGTATCCCCCGCGTTTTACGGGGGTCAACTGTACTGTAAATCATGCAAAGCTAATAAAAACTATCAGCCAAGTCGGGGCAAAGACAGTGGCGAAATCGGCGAAACAGGGGGGTCCTGAAAATAAATCGTCGTTTCAGGTATCGCGTTTCCGTGTATGGATCTCGTCCCTTCCATATCCTTCTGCTATATAAATATATACACATCTATATATGTATATACATATACATAGCCAGGGCTCGTTGATCCTTTATCGATCGAAAGTCAGTCGCGCGACGGTAGCCTTCGCTTGGGTACGACAAAGGTAAGGTAACGACAAAAGTCCTAGCGTCTAGCCCGTGCCGTGAAACACAAAGAGGCGAAGGCAGCTGGCGGATTTTTATTCGAGATCGCCTCCTCGTCGAGAGAGCCAAGAAAGTATATTTTGAGTTCGAAGACCTGCAGGCGACTGCAGGACACGAGGAAGAGGGGGAGTGAAATCAAAAGGTGAACGCATTGCCATGTGAATTTCGCCGTGCATTCAGGGCCAAAAATTTGCGACCCTGCGAGGGGCCCTACGGTTTGACGGTTGCGCGATTTTTCTGATTGCGTCCACTTCGGGATCGCTCCTATGTGCTGGGCGGTTTTGTTAGATCGAGAACGGAGGGGTATTCTTCGTCGTCGGCGATTGTCGGAGGTGTGCGAACGAGAAATTTGGGGAAATTGAATTTGTTGCTTGTTAGGTGCTGTATTTAGAGTTACGTGAACGTATTTTTGTGAAGTATTATTTTTTTAACTTCTACATTACTATATATAGAAGTTATTTTTGTGAAGTATTTTTTTTTTAAACTTCGATACCTACTAAAGCTACTAGACTATAGTTGGCGGTTATTCCGTATTTCACATTAAAGGTTTGTTCTACGAGTAAGTTGGACTGCCTTCTGAAGACTTTCTTCTGCTTCCAACATTTCAGACGTTCCAATCTTTACCAGTAATGGCGGTCAGCAATCGATGTTCTTGGTAGAAGAGGTGTCGCAATTAGCTAATAGTTCCTTCATTTTCTAACATTTTTACTTTTTAAAAATTGGAGATAGAGTCTGCATTTATATCCTCAGAAAAAATTGAAACTTTTCACTTAGTAGTTTCCTATGAGAAAAGTTCCAAACTTTACCTATTTTTATGTGCCTCGGGGTGATGTACCTTCTTAATTTTCTTTTTTTTTTTTAATGGAAAGCAGCCACCATTTCTATAATAATCAGAATTTTTTGAAAAATCGGTTGGAGCAACTGTACGCGACTTGCGCGAAACAGTCCCGATCGATGCTGGAATATAATGTCCAACCGTAAAAACACGAGGCGAGTCGGCGAGGAGGCAAGCAGGATCTTCTCGTTTAGAGTACGTTACCCCGTCGAAGCCTCCCCCTTGACCTCCGAAAAAATAATTTCAAACAAGCAGAGAAACCGACGGCGACGGCCTGAAAGACGTTACACGTCGCACAAGGGTGATCCCTTAGCATGACAATGAGACATCTGCTTGGCACGAGCTTGCGAAGGGTGCAAGTCGCAGCGCCGGTCTGGCCAGCCACCCTTAACGAAATCGGCCCTGCTTGGATAATCTTCGACGACGTAATGAACCAAAGGGAATACCAGGGTACAGGGATCGTACACACACTCTTGACGGTATTGCCAACACCTGGCCGTGATCCTAACTTCATCCATCTTACGATTAGGCCGCCACGAAGACGATACACGAACAGACGAAGACGAGAGATAGAGAAAAGAAATGGAGCATTATACGGCACGGTGGTAGGATGCCATCGAAATGTAAAGATGCAAATGGGAATGTAAAGTAGGATACTTGTTGCATAGGGATCCCTTTAAACTTGGATCGGAAATTATGACGGATGGTAGGTGAGAGCTCTGTCTAGGATCGAAGTTTTAGGTTTTCAAAAGTATATGTTTCTTATTTATTATGTGGATAATATTTGATTATCTGTAGAAATTTCGTGTTTTGAAAGGGGTTGTGTTTATTATTTATTACATAGATAATATTTGATTATCTGTAGAAATTTAGTGTTTTTAAAGAGGTTATATTTATTATTTAAAGAGACTGCATGAAGTAGTATGATTTTGAATTTTGGGAAGTTCGTTTGGTTGGAGTGAAAATTAAAAGTGATTTTATAGGATTTGTGAAGAGGGAAAATGGAAGAGTTGGTTCTCAAGTGATGATGGTTGTTAGTTGATAATTCTCTGTGAGACTAAAGTTAAAAAATTGTAAAAGTATCACTTTGTTATTTGTTATATAAACAAAAGGTTATTTTGAAAGGATTAAATTATTTTAAAAGATTTTATGAGGTAAGAAGGTTTTGAATTTTAGGTTAGGTTCGAATAAAAATTTGAACTTATTACAGTGTCATATTTGGAATCCAATTCATTAGTTGGAGTGAAAATTAATTAACACACTAGTGAAAGTGACTTTAAGAGACGTGTGAAGAAGAAAAATTGAAAAGGAAAATGAACAGGCAGGGTTCATTGCTAATTTAAATGGCCGGGATGAAAGATATTTGTCTTCAAGTTTAGAGGATCTTTTTATCTCATCAATTACTTCTTCTTTTCCTTTATGAGGTTACTATTGTTGCATTCGTTGAAAACAATTTTCATTTCGTACTGTAATTCTTCGTAAAATAGAGCTACTTAAATTACGAAATTGTGATACGATATTTTTATTAATACAGAAGGTGAAGAGTGTTTAAAGAAAGCAAGTAGAAACGGAATCTTCTATTTCCTTATTAATTTTAATTTAAAAAAGTTAATATCAATTGTAAATTGCTTTTTTGTTCGTTTAAAATTTATCCCACGAGGCATTTTTCTGTTTCATTGCCTTATTATACCTTTTAACCCTTTCTTACGAACTGATGCATCGGTGTAACGCTTCCCTTAACCAATTATAATAAGAGATAAAGATAAGAGCATTATGCACCCTCGGTTAAGTCCAGTAGCTGTCTTCAAACAGAGGTCACTCATTTAATTTCCGCGAATATATTATCACAGTGTTTTACGTGTGCGCAATGAAACACTTGTCTCAATGATGCTGTTGAATATCACTGAACATTGTTGATGAAACGTATTCAACCTTTATCATACGAGTAACTATATGCAGTTTCTTAAAACACCGTATAATTTACACAATTATTAAAAAATTTCTGCTTTTTTGTTTTTTTTATAGGTATAATTCGAATTCCTGTCAAATTTTAAGTTTCATAAGAACGCGAAATATTGAGAGATTGCAAATTATAAGTGATGCAAATAGAATAGTGAACAAATCCAAAAAAAAAAAAAGTTAAATACAGCAATATTTCTGACTTTCTCAAAAAATTTGTTATTCCTTATTTATTTTCTATTATCTCTCAGCTTTTAGTTAATTACACTTCAAGTTCCACGGCAACACGAAATATCAAGAGATCGCAAATTACAAACGATATAAAGAACGATTCATAAATAGTATAATAAACATATACAGGAAAAAAAAAATAAATACAGCGATATTTATGGAACAACTTCCTCAATTATCGTGCAATTGAAGGAGACTGGACAGGTTCGATAACTAAGTGAAAAAATTTATTTGAAATATTTCATTTAAGAGTTTCTTATTCCAGATTCCTTATCTCATGGAACTCGTTCTAAGTTTCATGGTCAAGGGTCTTGTGCGTAGAAACTTGTTTTAAATTCCTCGCTTTAAGTTCCTTTACTCCAAGGAATCTGGAATACTTTAAAATTTAATATATTCTAAGTTCCTCGTTCTAGGTTTCTCCTTTTCACAGAACTTATCTTGTATTCAGGATTTCATTCCTGTTTCGTTTCATCCTAATTTTTCATTTCTCGAGCTTCTCACTTTGAAAATGTGCCCCGAGCTTTTCATTCAACGAGGAGTCTTTTAAATTTTCAAGAACGTTAGTTTCATTGATTTCACGTGCTCTTTTTAAATCGCCTCTATTCGGACAGAACTTGAACCTTAAATTCTTTCGTATCACGAGACTCTTGTTGTACTGTCCGATTCTAGTTTCCTTATTCGATGTTACATCTTGAAACAAGTTCTCCATTCTAGGCTCTTCGTTCTAAGAAACGTGCGGTAAGAAAGGATTTAAAAGGCTTCTATCATTGAAATATTGTAGAGCATCATAATTTTTCGAGATCACAGCTGTGTTAAATAAGGAATTCCTTTTAAAACGTATGTACGTCCATGGCGAAGGAATAAAGTAACTTGAGATTTTACTTTGCAAAATGTTTTATACTAGTTTTTACTACCGAGAAATTTATACGAGAGCATTAATTCCAATGTTGCAGTGCATGAAGGATTTGTTGTTCTTGTTGACAGAAATTTTTCAACGAAAGTTAAGAAAAAGTGAAAAAAAATAATTATACACAGCGATATTTATCGATTGACTTCCCCGACAGTTTGTTATTATTTATTTATCTTCTATTATTCTTCAATTTGCTTAACCACATATCTAGTTTGATGACGACGTGAAATTTTGAGAGGTTATGAATTATAAGTGGTATAAATTGAACAGTAAAAATGTAGATAAAAATGGGTTTGTGTAATCGTTGAAAATTTATTCGACAACCGACTAGAATTGAGAACACAGAATATTTCGTGTAGAAAGTGTTAAATAACGTGGTTCGTCCTGATCGCGAGACCGACTTCGTCCCTCGAATAATAACGTTCTCCGCTGGTCTATATCGTTGCAAATGAAGGCGAAGTTCCAACACAGTGCGCGTATAATTAATCAAATTCACGCCATATGGCTACCCCTGAGCAAAGGAGCCTCATTTTTGCGGCTGCGTTCCCGCACGAGACGAGCTTTCATTGTTCCGTTCGCTTGTATTCGCCGTTCGATAATGATCGTCCTTGTGAAAGTGAAATGTGAACGCCGTTTTAGCATTGGAAATTGGACGAAAAACTTTTTTAAACGCCATTCAAAACGCACATTTCGTCTGAAACAGTCCTGCGATATATTTTCCAACGTGTAATCTCCTCGAATTTTAACGAGCGCTCAAAATGGCGGCTGAAGTTGGTTCTTAAGGAGAACCGGAAGTAACGGCGTAGGCAGTTTATGTGGGATTGAATAGCGCCATTTTGCTTGGGATTGTAATTGATGGAGAAATGTCGATTCATTTTTATAATTTAGTTATTTCGTTATATACGGTAATGTTTGTCTCTTTTTTTTTAAATGTTTTTCCTTTTTTTTTTCTCTTCATATTTTATTCAGTTGCAAGTGATAGTTGATTGTCAGTTGAAATTTAAATATACAGAGAAATAGTTCGAAATTAACGATGCGATTTTCGTTTAATTTGCACGGAATGTGGGTATTGTTCGCGAAGGGAACCGGAAATGGTGCTGTGGTGCAGATAAGACTGAGTGATGCTACTTTATTAGACTGTAATTGCTAGATAATTATTGGCTATGCTTTGAGGATTTAATGAAATGTGTTGACATGAATGGTTAGTTTGATTTTAGTGTATGTTAAAGTATAAGGGATATTGTTTACAAAAATGAAAATTTTACTTCGACTGAATCACTTTTCTTTATGTAAAGGAGGATACACTTCAATATATTGCAAACTTCATTATTAACTATGGTATTATTACATGAAATATCAAAATTTTGTTAAACTAATTAAAATTATTAAGAACAAATATTATACATACTTTTCAAAATTTCTCTAAACTTTTTT
Organism: Habropoda laboriosa; assembly: GCF_001263275.1. Classification (NCBI taxonomy): domain Eukaryota; kingdom Metazoa; phylum Arthropoda; class Insecta; order Hymenoptera; family Apidae; genus Habropoda; species Habropoda laboriosa. Next base: position 6,328,533 of record NW_017100261.1, read on the forward strand.
GAAGAAATTTTGTCAAGAATTTAGGGAAGATGGTGAATGCTGTAAACAAAGGTTACACGAGTATAAAAATATTAATTTAAATATTCGTAACACTTGTAAAATTTGTACTAAATGAACTATAGTTAATTCTACAGAAGATGGTTCCATTTTTCTTTATGCACGTTTACTAGAGGAATGAATAATTGTAATATGTTAACACCATAACTGTTAACGAGGAAACAAACGTTAGACTGCAATTTAAAACTACGAAAGCTGCGTTCTTATTAAAAAAAAAGACACACTAAAATTTTACGATCGCAAGCCTTTGAAGCGCAATATGAATTTTTCATGATACATATGTAATCAGAAAGTTATTCCGTACGTACCAATTAAGGTGTTCACGCTTGGATCCCTTACAAGCAGATCTGCAGATCGCACGTACATAATGGCTATAAAGAAAAAACTCTTGTTGAATTTTAATGGAACGTGGTCTAAAATTTAAATCGCAATTTCTACTGATTCTCTTCGATAGTTGACCACCGTATCGCACTAATTACGTCGTTATTTATCTATTATCATACCTGGCTGCTTAACATAGTTGCTCCAATACGTTCGTTAATTTTGAACGTTGCTCGGTGAAGGAATTTATTAAATTTATTAATGAATACATTCTTCCTTTGACAAGGGAAGAAAAAAGGGAACCCATTTTGTGCAGTTGTAATATTCCTTTCTCTTTTACAATGAAACATGGAGTACTTGGAATTTAAAGGTTCTAATTTCTAATGTGAGTTTGTTCTTACTGTTGTTTTTGTACTGAATGGCGGATAGAAAACTGGTCCAAAAGGTAAAATACAGTTTCACGCCTATAGACGCTAAGGGCACAGCGCGAGAAAATATTCAAACCGCCTATAGGCACTAAAGGCACAGTGCGAGAAAATTTTCAAAACGCCTATAGAGGCGTCAAGGGCACAACGCGAAAAAATTTCCAAAGCGCCTATAGGCACTAAAGG
>NW_017100261.1:6331064-6333281 GCF_001263275.1 Habropoda laboriosa
TATATTTCGACGAGTTTTCAAAGCTTTTCCATCGGAGCTTATTTGTTCTCCAGAGAATTCTCCCCTTGAAGCAGAAAGAAAAAGACGTATCGCCGTGTTCACGTCGTAGCTCTTTTAACTTTAATGAAGGACGCATTAATACGTGTCCGGTGGCCACGGTGCGTTAAGAATTTAAATGCCCCGACAAAATGTTATGCAACTTCACGCGCTCGTGTGCGCGAACCAGCCACTTCCGCGATTTTCGTTTCCAGCCGTGGACGCGAGCGCGTGCAGAAAACGAGATGGGGTTCAATTCACGTGACGCCGTTGCATACACGCCTCTGCATATCGTCGGGGAATGTGCACTTCGTTACACATTCTTCTATCGTCGTCGTTCCTGTCTCTTGTTTCAACGTCGACGAATATCGATTCAGTGATCGCCACGAAATTCTCTTCTTATTTTTCGACGATCGAAGGGCTCCGTACCATAACCTCAAAAGTGGCAAATTTTCATACACCGATTGTGAGATAACAACTTCACCGCGTTTTAAGTATCGTTGCACGTAATTATTAGCACTTCACAAGAAAATAAAATTTTAAAAATAATAATATATGAAAGCTAGTATATAAAATAATGAGAAATTAATAATTGCTAAAATAATAACAGTATATAGGATAATAATTGTTTTATTGCAACCAGTTTGATTTTTAAAACTATCGTACGTTTTTTTTAAAGATTAGTGTTAATAATAGTTGAAGAAACGATATTGACAAGAAATTATTTTTATACATTTGAAGCATTCTTTTGTATAAAAGAAAGTCTACTGCATCGATCAGAAAAATTTTCCTTTAAACTTTAAATAGCTTACAAAGTTAATTCGTTATTTCTGTTCCTGGAACGAAGTTATTAGATACCAATTTATCATGGAATGACTTTATCATTAATCTCAAGGTAGGAATCACAACGTCATTCCAGCATTTCTTTTTTTCTCAACTTCTTTTTTATCTTTTCGCTGTTTCATTCCATTTTCTATGTTCTTCTTTTTAAATAATGAAACTCGAGGTTCACGTTCATCGACATACCATTAAAACATAGCCTAAAAAGTGAAAAATCCTATTGAAGAATATGTCGATCAATTCATTATTCTGAATTGCAGTTTCATAATTCTCAAATAAATATAAGAAAAACTAGATTCCTCTTGTTAAAGGCAAATAAGGTAATATTTGTGTAACAAATTTTTTACAAATATTATACAATTTGTACAAATTTATACAAATATTAATGAACCTCGTAACTTGGCCACAAAATTTGGGCGAAATTCTCATGTCATAGAAGATATGGTTTTAAAAGTCCTTCAAAGTGATAATATCAGATTTTTCTATGAATTCTTTCAAATAAATTTTCAAAATCATCCTCAATTTTTTTTAAATATAACCCTATAGTTTCTTTCTTAGCCTATCACAAATTGAAACAAATTCAGCAAGCTTAATAAAACATATTTGATTAAGTCGCCCCGTATAAAATTTGTCAAGTTCCATTAAAATTAACGTAGATCCAGATAATAGAATTACATCAAACTGTCCTTCACCCCAAAAGAAATTCATCTAAAAACAGAAATACAAATTTTCAGTCAAATTTCTCAAGCAATTGGAAAAGCAATTTATTCTCATAACTAATTAATCGCTACCTTCTATGACTGTATTAAAGAGATTGAAAAAAATTCGACAAAACCGTTAGTTCCGTCGCGTTATCACGGTCATTATCAACGATACACGAGCTTTTCTTCGTTCTCGGTAATACGATGTCGTTTCTCAATGTAATTAATCGCGTGTACGTCCCGTAATTTCATTCATTCGTATTCACCGAATTCATAATCCGCGGGAAATTTCAAACTCGACAGCAACCCGCTGAGAGCCCGCGTGCAATTTATATACGCGACTTCGTAACCTTCGAGTTCCTCGTGCATCCCCTTGTAAAAGCACCGATGCTCGCGCTTTACCTCGTATTCTATAACCGTGCAATATTCACCAGGTGCTTCCTATACATTGGACACAAATGACTTGAAGATCCTTTCGAAGATACGACGCACGGTATCAAACAGTTTTTTGGGTTTATTCAAGCTTTTCCTTTAGTTTTATAATGTCTGAATATTTTTGACCCTATAATTTTCGCATACTGTCGATCACGTCTGAAAAATCGTTAATTTAATTTCGAGTTATCTGTAAAAAATTGAAATT
>NW_017100261.1:6333309-6342619 GCF_001263275.1 Habropoda laboriosa
AAGAAAATTGAAAGAAATTAACGAATTCAAATGAATTTTAAGATATCTGCAAAAAATAATTAAAAGTGAACGATTTTTATCTGAAAGAGCCTCGCTAAAATTGAAATAAAAATTATGAACTATTTCTGTAAACCAAAGTATTTGAAAAAAGAAAGAAGAAATTTCTGTTGCTCCATTAATAACAGAATTAATTAAGGTGATCAAGTAACGTTGTCCATCCTGTACATACTATACGTATACATCTGTTGCATACGAGTTGTACCATTCGATCGAACAAATCCTTCCTTCGATCAATCGAAACACTGTACGTTAATACGCGGCAATTTGAAATTTTTCGAATCTCGAAAGTGTTAATGGCCGAATGAGCGAGGGGAAGCCGCGGGAAATGTAATTACGTAAAAAATATTGGGAACGAGGTAACGGAGGAAGAGACGGGTAATCGTTTTCATCGTTGCTTTTACCCTCCATTGAATTTCATATCGAGGTAACAAGCCACGGCGCCGACCTCTAATCATCCACAGGGATTTACTGCCTATGAACAGTCACGGATCCAGCTAGCAGCCTTTCGAACATTCTTCTCCCTCTTCTTCTTCTTCCTCTTCTTCTCCTTTTACCACGTTCTTTTTTTTTTTCCTCTTTTTTTCTCTCTTCTTCCACTGACTATAATCACGTCGGACAGTGCCTGTTTCGTATTAGTGTTAGCGCCACGAGCAATAAGCCTCGAATGAATTCCATTCGTTTATTCTTTTCACTGTCTGAAATAATTATTCAATCGAAATGTAAGCAAACATTATAGTATGAATGAACGTCGTTCGTTACTTGTTTCTTTTTTCCCTTTTTTTGGTATGAAATAATTGGACGATAAGTATGACAGGTGATGGGTTTAACTGAAATTATGATCGAGAGTGCACGAGGATTTATTGCGTAACGTAGAAGCTGGAAGGATTGGAAGTTTTCTGTGTTTTTGTTGGATTAACGAACGGGATTTCCCTTAGGTGGAAGTTAATTGGTACTAACGACGCATCCAGGATAGCTATATTTTATCGAGGTTTATCAGACGAGGGATTTTGATGGTGAATGTAAGCTGCTGGTTTCTAGTGAATTTTCTCGCTTAGAAACATCCTTTTGTAAACAACATTCAATGAAATATTCGAAACTTGAATCGAAAATCATCAGCTAACAGCAGTTTACGTCTCTTCTCACGTCGAAACTTTTCCTTATAGACACCCTCCAAGAAAGAGTTCCGAATTTCCACTGGTAAATCGATCACGAATCTATTCAGCAAGGAATTCAGAATTTCCACTGATAAAGCGATCGTTATTGTTCTTTAAAAATCAGCTGAAATTTTCTTCCACTTGGAAACACCCTCGAACGAAATATTCGTAACTTGAATCAACAAACCGTTGTCTAAAAAAGAAATAGTTATCAATTGCCACTAATTCACGTCATCCCTCTTCACTTGGAAACTCTTCCCTACAAAAAAAATTGCTAATTTCCACTGGTAAGTCGATCACAAATCGATCACCAGTTACACCAACAATCCCACGGATCTCGATACCGAAAACCACCCACGTGCTCCGGACAGTCTCACAACAACAGCAGGCTCGAGTGTCTCGTGGCCATAAAACGCGCGAATCAAACAAAAGGTCGACGTAGAGTGTAAAGCAGCGACCGCGAGCCTTGTCAGAACTGTGTCAGGGTGAAACTTACGACGGTGGCGTGTGTACTGGCCGATTTGTCCAAGTCGACTTTGCCCGTCCTCGAGTTCTTGTCGTTTGAGTTATGATAGGATAAAATGAAGATATCGGCGGTGGCCCGGGCTGACTTGCGTGGCGTTCTGTTGTGGCTGAACGAGAAACGGTGAGAGAGGAATGCGGTCTTCTTCGCAGGTACATCGACTCCGCTAACCGTTCGACTCTGGTCGTTCGTTTCCCTCCGTCGTTTCGTCTCATCTTAGCGTTTCTTTGCTTTTTCATTTCACCGCACCGTTTTCTCTCTCTCTCTCTCTCTCTCTCTCCTTTTTTTTCTTCGAAATTGCTCGACAAATCCGTGTTGCAACGCGGCTCTTCGACACTTACGGGCTCGAGTTTCGTTTTAAATCGCACCGCCAAATCATCCGCTTTCCCGTTCGATTAACGTGGCGCACGGCCACGGACAAGTAAGTCGACAATTTATTAAGCAAGGTTCTACGGGCAGAATCGTGACGCGGTAATTGCCGGTTATCGATGGCGTGTAAAAGAAACCGGCGAGAGGTGAGGGAGACACGGAATTCGCGAGATTGACGAGAGGGTGGCTGATGGATTTGTGTGTCGTAGCATGCATCGGGACCAAAGTGCTGTTTTCCGACGATTTCGTCGTTTAGAGCATGGGTGTCCAAACTTGTGGCTTTCTTGGGCCACATTGAGTGAAGAGAAATCGTTATGGATATATATATAATATAGTTAATGTATGTTAGCAACAAAATTTTTGTTAATTTTATTACATTTTTTATTATAGTGCAATCGAGTCAATGAAAATATCGCTAAAAATCACATAATTATGTTAAAAGTTTGCGGTCTTGTGGGGCTGCATTAGGGCCTCATGCTGCCCGCGGGCAGCGAGTTGGGCACGCCTGGTTTAGAGCCTAGGGGATGTTCGTGAAGCGTGGAAGGCGTTTCAGGTGTATCAGGTGACTCTAAATCAAATACAAATGTTTAATTTCAATGGACTTCTGCTTCTTTTCAAAATTAACGGCTCAAAACCGCGGAAATTTTCAGTACGACCTAATATACGCACAGTGATTCAGAAAATCCTCGAATGCAAAGCATTTTCTAAAGAGCCCTTACTCATTCTAGTGTCTCTTAAAATAGTGTAACTTTGCCTAAAGAAGATTGCCATAGGACCATAAATAACGTATATAGATATATATATAATTGTTCCCATTTAAATGGCCCACCCTGTACATGTCAGTACTTTAAATTCTACAACTATTTCGTAAATTAAATTAATTTCAAAGAAAAATTAACGATTGAGTGTCTGTAATCCCCAAAATGATTGTTTCAATTAAACTGTTTGTTGATTTTGCATAATTATAAATTTTCATTATTCTGCTTTATCATTTAATTGTCTTCTTAATTTTTAATATATTATTTCCTTAATATATTCCTATTTATTAACATATTATCCTTCGCAGTAATTTTGTGTCAAATGCTTCTACCATATCAAACCACCTGTTCTGTCACACCCAGTATACTGCACGAACCTTTTCCTGAATGGTGCAGACACCTTCTTCAGTTTTCAACATATCGGCACCCGAATGAAAGCAAAAAAGGAAAAGAATTAGTAGGAAAGTCGAGGAAAAATTGGCGAGGCTTGAAAGGGTTAACGAGAGAGGAATAAAAGGTCGTGGCTTTGTGCTCCCTCGCTGATATTGTACGCACGTAACCACCTCGCGAGCGGCAAATCGCGGGTTACGAGCCGAAGGAATTCCACGGCTACCCCCATTAAGGCTGATCCTCGTGAAGCCGCAGCCGGCTGCGAAGCAAGCGGCGAACGCCGACACAGAGAGAGAGAGAGACAAAATCGAAAGGTTGGGGTCAGAGCACAGGCCCAGACCACGTGTACACCTACACAGACCCGCGGTGAACACGTTCCGCGCGATTGCCGCACTCTACCGTACGCACAACACTTCCTTCGCGAGCAATTGAATCGTTTATTATTGAAAGGGCGCATGTCCAGCTTTCTGGCGAACGCTGATTTCGACGTGGACGTGTGTGTTCACGTAGAAACGAATTTTGCGTGGGAAAGCTCGCGTGTCGCGGTGCAAACTGTGCGTTGCATAATACGTAGACCTTTTTGCTATTCGGGAAGTAATACAGTAGATTTCAGACGAGAATATTGAATTTTGTATTGGACAGTTACACAGCTAATGATGATAAAAAGGATTAAATGAAGAAAATTTGTTGTCGAAAGTTTGTCGATGATAAACCGACGAATATGGGAAAAATGGATTATGTCACAGTACCGATGTGGAAAAGCTCTCTGTGTTAAATAAGAGACGTCAAGTATATTTCAGACAACAATATTGAATTTTATAATATAAGAGAAAAATGATTAAACAGAGAATATTGAAGTTTTTTAGCTTCTCAAAAACTTGAAAGGAGATGTTGAAAATTTTCTGAATAATAAATTGAAGAATGTGGGAAAATAGGTAATGTCGCAGCATTGGTGTATTGTTCACGCATTTACTCGGTAAAGTTTACTGATATTTTAACTGATGAAACAAGTATGCGATCCATTAAAAACAGTATTTTAAAAGGAGAGACCCTCGTGCTCTTTAAATGTCGATTTAAGTGTCGATGTTGGTCTGGAAAGTGAGAAAAGTATTTTTCCACATTTTTCGCATCCTTAAAATCTAAGGAATTAGTTTTTTCTTTTTTTTAAGTAATTCCAAGTGTATTCTACTTAATTAAATCATTAGACAATTTCAGCGAAATTTTTCCAGTTCAAAAGTAATATTTTAGAATAGTCGAAGGTAATATCGTAATTTAATTTGAAAAATTATACTGATCGCAATTTACCGTTAATCTCGAACGTTTCTTTCGATACATATATTAAGATTATTGAATGAAACGAGAATTCAATTAAATAATCCTCCGTACGACACCGATAAATGCTAATTAAATTATTCCTATTAATGTTTATCGTTGCACTGTACACCGTATCGCTTGTAGTGAAGAATATTATACGAAATGGAATCAGGGCAATTGATCGAGCAGTTAAACATTCGAAAATCACGTATTATGATTCCGGTTTGTAAAATTTCAGTCGTGAAAATATAACTTCCACGACAGGCTTTGGCACCCTGCAACCTCGTTAAGTAACTTTTACGAGGTCGCGAATCGTTCTTACAGAAACGAGAGAAACACCACCATAAATCGGCCATAATCCGATTAAAATTCTCCTGGCTGTATTTCAAGATATTATTCCTACAAACAAGATGTAATTTCGATTTCATTTCAATTATTTCGCGACGATTAGCACACACACATACTCGTTTCACGTTCCATTTTGTCATCGAGACTCGTGTATTATGTAATGATACGAGAAAATTAGCGAATAATTAAAAGGGGGAAATTTTTGTATCATTATATGATAGACTTTTTCAAATCAATTTACGCGAGGGATTAACTGTAATTTTTAATATCTTTGGTAAAAATATATGCAAGAAAATTTAATTCGACGTGACAATTATTTTTAAGTTTGTATCTGAAATTAAAGGCAATTCATATTTATGGGTAGTCGCAAGTTATATTGAAATATTAAAATTTTTAGTTATAATTTTTAACAAGAAGATTATCACACGCGGATAAAAATAAATGTTAGAAATGGAATATTTTAAAGGATACGTCAGACATTTATTAATTTCGATTCTTCTGGTATTGCGAACTTTATTGAAACGTTACTTTGCAAAATTGTAAAAATCGTCCGGACAAAGATGAAACAATGCGAACGAAACTCGTTCGTGGCTGTTGAAACGTGAAATAAACGTTGCGTAAATTCGAATAATTAATAACGCGTGAGTGATTAATGTTGATCTTTATCAGTAACAGTTGTTACGATTTGAAGAAAAGTGTTATGTGCATAAATCATGTTGTAACGATGTACTTCAGTTGATAGTTATTCGGAGCTATTATTCATCATCGAGGTCTTTTGATCTACAAAAGGGGAAGGGTATAATTAATATTTTGATTCGCGATGCAGTACAGACCGAAGCATTGTGTATTATGCAATAATGGAAAGCTTAAAGATCGCGCTGAAATCAATCATTACTGTAAATTATTAATGACTTAGGCTTTAAAGGAGGAGGATACATGCTTCGATAATTGTGTTTGATAAAGAAAGGTAAGGAATGCCTTTGTAGTTACAAATTATTCGAAACAACTGGAATAACATATTTCTTAAATATCCAAGTATTTTAAAAGTTTTTGCATTGTAATTGTGGAAAGATTAACACAGTACAGTAAAAGTAAAAAGTAGCAAAATATCCAGGAATTGAAAGTTTCTGTATTAATTGTAGAAAGATTGATATTGCAATAAAGTAAAAGTAGAGATTAATATTATGGAAGAAAGGCTAAAAATAATGATCAACTGATGAATTTTAATGATAAAGAGGAAAAGTTAAAAGTATATTTTTAAAATGTAGGATTTATGGAAAATTGAAGTTGCAACAGAACATAGTTTGATTTTGTGAAAAGGTGTAATTAAATTTCCAACGGTGATGAGTATATTATTTGGAATATAAAACATCGTGGAACAAAAGAATATGGAAATTGTAAATAATTAAAACGGACAACGTAACGACTTAATCGCGATAATTAGAAATGCAGCAATTGCTCAAAGATGAGATACAAATAAATATGCACTACTTTCGCAAGTAAATCATTATTTTATAGGAATATATGGCGTGCAGATTATTTGGACAGTGTAACAGCAAAATGAAGCAGCGCTGTGAATTAACAAACGATTCAATAGATTCATTTAATTAGTATACGGAACATGGAGCGTGGAATAAGATTTAAATAGGGAAGAAGCGAAATGGCCAGTAATGAATGAGATATCAGTAATTAACTCTAGGAAGTGAGAGTAAAAATAAATGGTGGATATTCTGGCTAATTACGCCTGGAATAACAGAATTAATCGTAATTGTGTTAATTATCGTTGAGTTGAATTTTGATTAGTTGTAATTAGAACGTCAAATTACCTGTTCGTTCATAATGAACGTCGAGTCAAAATAAGATCATTTTGAGAAAAATATGATATATTAAAAATCAATATTTCAGGCAGATAGTATCTTAATTCTGCACATTGAAATAAAATAAAATATTATATAGGCTTGGTTGCATGGGAAGATATGAAATTATCAGTTCTTCTCAATTTCAGGAGAAATTAAAAATTAAAGCTGTAATAAAAAGTGTTCAATTAGAATAAAGTATAATTAAGCGTTCCTGTATAAAAATTTCCTTCTTATTTCGTCGAATATTCCCATGAACCAAAAGAAGGAACATCAGTTCGATTCGTTAAGATTTCAATGCTTACATACTTGAGTATACAAAGCAATAATTGACATTAATACTTCCTATACTAAAACTTCTCTCCTTGCAAACGTTCCTATATAAAAATTTCCTCGCTTCATCGAATATTCCTATTAGAAAAAAAGACAGCTCGATTCATTCAAATTTCAATGCTCATATACTACACTACATAAAGTACAATTGACACTAATTGTTAATATCTCGTAAAGAATGAAAACAACTGCCCCCAAAATGTCATCTAAACGTATTCAGTCCAGCAAAGTTTCTTCCATAAGTGAACAAGTGCACTCAGGAACCTCTCCTCGACCGTCTAAGCTCAACTCAGCTCTCTTCCTCCCCCAGCTGAGAAACCGTGTTAGCTCCCCGCGAGGTGTTCGCGATCAGAAGAGAGCCGAGTGTCCGAAAACCCGATTCCCATCAGCGAGACGCGTTTCGTCATCGCGGACGCAAGGTCGCGGCGGTGCAGGAAAATACCAGGCCAACGACACGATTCGATCGTGATGCAGGAGGAGGGGGAGGATGAGAAGGAGGGAGCCGACTAGCGGAATGAATGCAACAAGAAGGCGACACGCCGGCCAAGAAACCAACACCGAAACGCGCCAACCGTCCAACCAACCGACCAGCCATCCAGCCAACCAACCAACGGCACCGCAATAACAGCAACAACAACAACAACAACAACAACACGACACAACAGCAAGCGATCACCGGTGAGTGCGAAAGCACGAGAGGAGCCGAGCCGACAATGCGGCAGGTACCTACTCCGCAGGCATTCCATCAAGATGCTATCGAAAGTGGCCGACCGCGAGGCATGGCCACGGGAGGGGAGGCCCTGAACGAACACGAGCGACAAAGAGGAAACGCTCGACGAGAGGAGGCCGCCGAGAGATATTAAAGGATGCTGAGCCGCCGAGCGCCGCTGAAGGAGAGGAGGCATCCCATGGCGTGGTGGGTCCCAAGGCACGAAGGATCAGGGTCGGCCTGTGAGCCCTCTTTGGACCGGGGCCTCCTTCTTCTTCTTCTTCTTCTTCCTCCTCCGCTAACTCCCTCCTCCTCCACCTCTTCCTCCTTCTTCTTCTTCTCTGCTTCAGAACCACCACAACCGCCGTTGCCCCGCGAACGCCCTCAAAAACGTGACTTTCCGCCCGGCGCACGCACGCCCTTCATTTCTTCTGCTCACGTTGAAGCTAAAGGCCTGGAAACGGTCCAGCTTCCGTCAGTGACTTGGATTTTTCATTGTTCGAGGTTGCGGAGACGATTGGGGGATGATGATCGTGAGGTAGAGGTTGGTGGGTGTAGGGGTGGTGTTTCGAGGATTGAGAAGGTGCATGGTAAAGTGTACAGGGTGTATCGTTGACTTTATCGAATGTTCCTTTATACAGGGTGACAGGGAAATAGGTAGCTGAAGTGTGGGTACTCTACTCTTTCTAAGGATGAAAGGTTAGGACCAGAAATTATTTCTTTCTGGAATATAAACACTTCTTGTTTATGATGGTGTATTGTAGGAATACTTGAAATTTAGTTAAAGAAGTTACTGAAAATGATTTTCTTCTGCAACAGTCTTTTAAATTCAGAATTACCCTTACGTAGGAACTTCAAATTAACACAAAAGACTGAAAACTGTTCAACACCGAAACGATCAATTTACAAACGATATTTGCACTCTTTTTTCAAAAAAAAAAAAAAAAACTAAGCCACATTTCAACCGTCGTCCAGGAAAATCAGCAATACCCACGGAATAAGCAATCGTATCACTTAAAATCCTCTCGAGCCCCCCACTATCCTAACGAGAAGCACCTGAAACATCCCTCCCCTCCAAATCAGCCGAAAAATCCCTCTCCCAATAAAAGCGGCTCGCCAGAAACCACTCCCCAAAAATTCCACAGTGAACAGCCACCTCGCACTTCTCGGAGTCCGAAAACTTTCCTCCGCGCCGCTATACTTCCTTCTTCCCTCCCCCCTCGAAGAATGCAGCCGAAAAAATCACCCATCGAACGGCTCACCAATTCGAAACTTCACCGACCGGCAATTCGATCGAAAAAAATATCCCCGTCTCTCTCCCCACCTTGGAAACCTCCCTCTCTCTGTGTGTAAGAGTAAGAAAAGTGGCGGCTCGTATACGGCGGGTTTCCGTGCTTTTTAAAGGGCAGCGCTTATTACACAGATTGGATTAAAGGTCTTGCTGGAAGGACGAGAGGGACGAAGATGAGGCGAGTGGTAGGCGGTGGTTGCGGGAG
>NW_017100261.1:6342730-6351160 GCF_001263275.1 Habropoda laboriosa
GGCGGACGAGCCAAAGGGGGTGGGGGACAGAGAAGAAGGTGGTTTAGCTTGAGACAAGAAGAAGGAGGGAAAGGTATGCGGCCTGGACCTTGTGCATGTACGCATGTACACACGAACACCGCTTCGTTACATACGTACACATCTGTAGAGGGTAACATACATACATAACTGGTGAACCGGCGGCCCACCTTCACAAGGTGATTCACTGCGATCCCCAGCTTGCTGTGCTCAGCCATTACGTACTCGCGAATCGTCGCAGCAAACGTTCGAGATACTTCGACATTGTTAGAGGTGTGACAATCGAGTTTTTCAGGAATAATCGAGGAGTTGAGATGGTGAACGATGTGTACACTTCCGTTCGGAAGTATTTCGATACACGTTGCGTGTTCGTGGAGGAAGTATTATGCGATTTAACCCTTGACTACGGATAGGTGTCTTTGAGTGTAGGCTTTATTGCTTTATTCGTTATTTTTTTGAATGGTATTCTTTGTCGAGGTTTCTTTTAGAATATTTTGTAAAAATGTTTAGAATATTATGTAGAGGATTAGGACCTTTTTTATTTTTAAGGTAGACAAGGTAACTTAATCACCTTAATTAAATAAATTCTTCTTTTTGTAAATACCTTGGTTTAGAAGGGCCTACAGGCAGTGTATATTTTGTAGCTCATTTTTTTTTTCAAAGCTATCAAAGTCACTTTTAGTTGTTTAAATACAGCCCTAAAATTTCTTCCGTCTGTCTCTTAAAGGAGAAGAAATAAAAATTCGGTCTCATCCCTGAAACAAGTGGTCTGCATCTAAAGCCTTAAATTACGTTAAGATTGTGAAACGAGAATAGGGACTGATAAAAATTGTTATATTTTTATTTTCGTTCAATATTAATATTTATCAAATATTTCAAGATAAACGCATCCTCTTTCGCGTGAAAACTGAATTATTCGATTATCCGAACAGAGTAAGGTGTTATAATTAAACAGTTCAGATAATCACGGTCCTACTGTGCTATCAAACTGGATTAATTAACGTTGTCGACCGTGCACAGGCGACTTTAAATGGGACAAACTCTTTGCAACGAAATTTCCTTTTTGATCAAAACCAAATTATCCAAATTAAAATTTACCAAACCAACATTAATCTCGAAACTTTATTGTCAAAGCTCTTACACTGCTATGCTCTTCCTTCCTTGTTAAATACAAGGAATAAAGTTGAACGGGTCGCGTTGGTTAGATGAACCAGTGAGTCCGATACCGAGGGAGAGATGTGTGGTCCGTTGCTGCAGGTTTATCGTTGGCCACATGAATCGCATTCCATCGGGTACTTTGTACGACTGACGCTCACTGAAAGAGGGAAGATGCTCGAAGATGGAGTTAAGGGTCGTTGCAGAAGGGAAATTATGGCCAGTCACGGAAGTAGGTGAACGTTCGTTTGGTTCGAGGCTCGATGAATAGGAGTAGCAGAGTAGATTGCACGTTCAATGGTAGCAAAGTATAGTTTCGACTGAGAGAAGTTGGTTTTTCGAAATTCTACGTCTACAGGCGAGAGGGATTTAACGAGCACGATGTTGCTGGTTGTAATGGCTTCCAGTTTTCATACCTTCTTTTCTTTCTTATTGCGTTCGTAGTTGCAAGTTGAAAGTGTGATTTTATTCTCGTTATCGCGTAGATCGATGGTTTCTCTTGGTAATTCGAGATGAGATTTTTTATCCTGAGTAAGATTATTGTTAATCCTAGGTGGAAGAATGTTCACAAAAGTTTTTTAATTGAATAGCTTGTGTAGCTAGGCAGTAATCTGTTTTTGTGTTAGAAAGTAATTGTATTTAATTATTGTAAACAAAGAAATTGGTCGTCGTGTTTACTTTTTAAAATTGAGATTCGATAAAAATTTGAGAAATGAAGAAAGAAGTAATTGTTATTTGGAGATAGGAACAGTAACTCTACAGAAATTCTCAGTTTTGTTTTTTAATTAGTTTAATTAGTACGACAATATTGTGTATAATTTAATGAAATGATTTTGTAATAGATTCTTTTTCAAAATTCAAAAAATTGAGTCTTTTTCAAATGAAAGTTCCATTAGTACTTTATCATGTAATACACATACCTTTTCATACTTTAGTATACTACTTTGAACATAAGGAAGGACACAAGAAACCCTGCATCCTGCTTCGAAAGATCGGTTGAAAACATTTTCAATAACAAACAAGCTACGAGAAAGATGAAGCATGGTCATTCAAAACGATGACCATTGCGTTTCGATATAAACTGACAGCAGAATTTTTCAACATAATTCACACATCGGACTTGTATTTGAAACGAGTCTTTGGGTAGATGGGGAGCGTCAAAATTGGCATGAAAGAAAATGAAACGAAACGAAACGTGCCCAAATCGAATCCGTTAAGTTGCCAGAACATTTTTCCATTAGCAACCGCCATTGGATCTTCCTCGTTCAGGAAGAAAACGGGTTTAAATCACGCGTCTCTTTTTTCCTCCACGTGTCCCAGAGCAATCGAACGGCAGGGCCGTGTTTACAGTTTGATTGTATAAGTCCCGCCCGGTGCAATGTTGCACCGAGAAACGAATGTGTTGGCGTCCGAAGCGACGATGCAATGGGAACCGCCCGAGGCGTGTCGGTGTACCCTGCAAAGGCTCTCAATCGCAAGAATGCAAAGGCCAACCGGTCCGCTCGATTCCGATCAGAATTTCGGCCGAACGTGCCCGTAAACTTCGCCTTTAAAATAGCCTATTTTATTGTTACGCGCGTGAGAAAATCGTGCTTTTATACCGTAACGACGAAATGTGGAACAGTTCGTATCTAATCGAACACATTTTCAAATTGTCGTTTGATTTTTTTTTTTTTTTTTTTTTATACTTACGATTTGAATGAATGGTTGGTCGTTTGATTTTCTTTACTGCAGTGACTGATTTGACTCGTTTGATTTGTTTGACTTGAACGACTGATTTGACTCGTGGTGAAACTCGTGATTTGAGTCATTTGATTCTTTCGACTTAAGTGGGTGATTTGGCTCGTGATTTGAATAATCGTTTAATTTTTTTAACTGTTCAGTGTTGTTCCATGAAATCACACTCCCTAAGAACGACATTGCAGAAATATTCACAACGAACCAGAGAAAACTGTCTTCGTTTGCATATTTAAAATAATAATCAAACACTTCACATCCAAAAAAAAAACCAAGTATTTCCAAAATATTCCTTTCTACATAATTTTCGTTAATAACACTTTTCATTTGAACCCTTAAAATGAACACCCTGTGTACACAAAACAAAAAACTCACCGGAGACACTATTCCCACGTTAGTGTTCCGCAGTTAAGTCATCCTTACAAATTGTACACCAAGGGAGCCATTTAATTCGCGAACCGAAGCGAGAGCTTAACAGTATCGATCAGTCTCGCGTAAACGTGTACAGTGAAAAAATAATCGAGCTTTATCGAAACGAGGCGGAAGAAGTCGGAAGAATTCGCATAAATTTGCCGCGTGTGCGCGGGCCCTCGCGCGGAGCAATAATTTTTCCGGCGCCGCGTGCGAAAGGCGCGTGGAAAAAGTGAGAAAAGGAGAGAGAGAAAAAAGAAAGAGCCATCGACGAAACGGTTGAAAACGTCGAGATACTATATTTCGCCCCGGATCTCAATAAAGCCGTGGCCGAAGCGATTCTTTTCTTCTTTTCCTTCTTCGACTCGTTTCTTCCACCTCCGCCACCCTTACCCCAACGGAAAGTAATCGGTAATCCTGCAACGGAGGGCACTAACGAGAATTAATACCGACTGGAGTGTTTGTTTTGTGACTCGGCAGCCGGGCTTTTAAAGATCCGAGTCGCACATGAGAATCAGTTCGCGAGGCCACGTCTGAATAAATTAAATCCTTACCAGGAATTCACTAACGACCTGTACCTCTCCGGCTACACATCTCTTAATGCATGTCCTATGGTCTCACGTGTGCGCCACGAATTTTTCTCCTTTATCCTTTTCCGGCTTTTACGTTTTTTTTTTTTTTTTGGTTTCTTGTTTTTTTTTTTTTTTGCTTTGCTTTGCTTTGGACTACTTTGTGGTGTATAGCGAGTGTTTTCGGGTAGATTGATACCTGTGAATTAGCAACCGTTGCGATGGAATGTAGTTTTTGACCGTTTTAATCGTGTTTGGAATTTGTTTGGTGGTGTTTGGCTTAGTTTGCGATTGACATTGGTTCTTCGAATGTAGGCTTGTGGTCGTATTTGGTGCAGACATGGGTGCTGAGCTGCTCCGAATTAAATTTCATTGATCGAATACTAATGGTGTAATTATTTTTTTTTTTCAACTTTAATACGTGGTTTCATTTTATATACAAATTATATTTTATATTTCTCTGCCGTGTGACATAACTGCTTTGGTGGGTGAGAGCAGGGGCTAAACTATATTATCGTGTTGTCACAATCCTGAGAAAATTGTTTGCAGTATTTACAGGTAGAAAAACATGGAAGGCGAAATTGCACGTTTTGATGTAATACATTTCTTTTAGAATGAAGTCTGTATACACTTTAAACATGAAATAAGTCACTTCACGAAAAATGAAGTTTGTCATTTTGGTTGGCTCATATAGAAGTCCTTTTCTTTCATTTTTAAGGAATCATTTTAATTGTACGATAAATTTAGTTCTATAGGATAATTGTTTAATTTAGAAATTTGTGACGATTCTATTGTTTAATGTGCACTTTAAGGACAGATTGGTAAGAAATTCCTCTGTATAAAGTACAAAATTATTAACGTCAAAACTTTTCGAGAAAAAATTTAGAAGTATTCATAAAACTTACGTATAATAGAAGAAATAAGAAAAATAAGAGCTTGGAAGAAAAAAGTGTCTCGGGAACAAATGAAATCTATCTAACAAAACTTGCTTTTAATACATTTTCAAGTTTTAATACACTAACTAAATTTCGTGAAAACGTCCACAAAAAGGTGTCACCGTGTTACGACAACAAAAGCCACGGTTTTTAACGTCGCGTAAATACGTACCTTAAGGAAGAAACACGGGTAAAGTACCGTGTTTGTATGTCGCGTGCTCCGGCGTTACATTTCGCGCTACGTTTGTCATTGCATTCCACCTGTTATCGTCAATTGCACCGACGAATATGCAAACTTCAGCGTGCATCCATGCATGAACACAATCCCTCTTTCTCTTCCCGAGACGGTGATAATTATCAACGTGAGAAACGTGCCTCCTCCTTCCATTCACCGCTGGAATGTTTTCGCTCCTTGGCAAAAAGCAGCGAAAGTTCTTTTCACGATAAAGTTGCATTAATTTTTCGCATAGCCGAAACCTTCACTTACGCACACCAATCGTATTTTCAGCGAATTTATCACTCTCAGGTAGAAATTTCCAGGATCGAAAGTGAAAGCGTTCAATTACTTCGAAACTGCAATCTTTGAGAAGAAAAAGAAAGAGAGGAAAAAAACAGACCACAGGGGTATTTAACTTGGTAAAATAAGATCGATGTAAGTCATCACATTAATCAAATCGTGATGTGAATCATAAAACGTGTTCGAACATTCTTGAGAGAAAATATATGGGTGAAATGGCTGGAAATATTTTTTTACGGCGTTACATTACCATTATGTCAATCTTGAAGTTATTGTTTCAAAGATTATTTTGATAAAAATGTGGGAATAGAACGGTTGAGAATATTTTTTTAGCGCTTTAAGTTAATTATTCTTTTGGAGATTACGTTGATTTACAATTTTTCTAATCTTGAGAATAAGATTATTTTCAAAAAGATATATTTATTTATTTTTGAAACGTTCGAAAAGATTTTTCTTTTCCACCGCTTTCACGTTGTCGTTTGTAAATCATTCGTGAGTATGAGAAATGCTCAAGTGTGCAATGTGCAAGTGATTATATCGAGAAACACGAGCACCGATTGCGAGTGGTATTATTCCATGGTTATTAGTCGGAATAATGAACGGTAATTTGCTGCTGTAAATGTAATTACTGGTTAATAATTCGCGTTTACTAAATTAGACAGTATGAATGGTACGGAATTGTGGTATTCCGAATGATTTCAGCAATCGAGCTGATTCACTTTCCAGAGATTCGAAGATAAATGAGTATTATAATAATCATACTTCATTTCTCGCCTAATGACATACAGTGGCCACGGAAAGTGCATAAGTTTACGAAATTACTTTAGATTCGTGCCGGTGATTCTGAAAACGGCCTAAATCATATATATCTCTCTTGGAGATGGTTAGAATCTTCCCTTTGGGTCCATTAAAAAATATTTCTCCATTATGTATTATAATAAAATACTTCAGAAAATATTTTTATAATATGAGCCAATTGGAAGCCGAAGTGATTAATTCTATCAAATAAAATTTATTAAATTTGTTTTATTTAAGAAAAATGAAGCACCAAACGTGTGCTTTGATACTGAAATTGGAAGAATATCAAAAGTGGAGTTAATTATTTTGGCTTCTTAGTGGCTCGTGTAATTCTTTTCTATGAAAACAAAAGTCGACGCAGCGCAAAAGATTTTTGACTTAGATCACTTTCACAATCACGAACACGTATCATATGAATAATATGAAAACAGTAATTTGATTTTATTTTAACAAATAATTTAAAAAATCTCTATAACACAACGTTCGTCAATTTTCTGAAATACATATATGGCTTAGAGGGATCGTTAACTTACTTTTCCAAGGCGACTGTATCTTCCGTGGAAAGAAAACGTATATTTCGTCCTGCTTTATCTCGTTCGATCATGATTGTCGAAGAATCACTTTGTTGAAGTGTTACGAACATTATGAAATCTGTTAATATTTAATTACAATGTATTCGCTATTTGTGTAATTGATTGTGGTAATATAGAGTACAAAGTAGGATTAATTGCGGACAAATTATGATTACCGCCGTTGAACCGATACAAATTTTACGCTCATTAGGAGATACGCTGTTACATTGCAAAAATACGACGTGTCGTACACGGAAAAATAAATATGCTATTTGGAGCGGAGTCGCTTATTTATGACAAGCATAACTTTACATATGAACTCGGTTTTCTCATTTTTTTCGACTTGGCAATAATTAATCAGAACAAGGTATATCATTTTTCAAGGTGATCAGCTCCGCGAGAAACATTCGCAGCATTATTCCATGCGAATTGCGTTCATTTCAAAAGGAAGAAAAAAGTATGTTTCATTTAAGAAGGATCGCTGTTTTTTTTTTTTATTTTCTTGACCAAATTTTTTAAAAATTCTTCTTAATGGAACTTGTTAAATGTGTCAGATTGGCGTGAATTTGTGTACGTTCATCTTATGAACAGTAGCTTTTTTTTATGGAAATTAGTACTTTGTGTTTAGGAAATTGAGAATATTGGAAATTTCAGTGTAATGTAGCTTCAGAATTGAACAAAGTTTGTGGTTTGTTGTTTTACATTTTTCTATAGTATTTCATACTTGCAATAGCGAAATGTTTTTTATTGTTGTTGGATTGAATTTCATAATTTGAAAATCATGGCTAAAAGACTGTTTGAATTAACTTAGATAGGAGGAAATGAAAATTTTCATCGAAACTCCTAATATCCTTTTTATTCCATCAATTCTACCAAAATGCAAGCATAAACATGAAAACTACAATCAGAATCAGGCCTTGATACTATTTACCCCTGTTATTCCATGAATTCCATCATAAAAGTCAGAATTAATATTAGAATCAGCTCCAGATACCATCTACCCCTCTCAACCCATCCTAAAAATCAAAATTAAACTCAGAATCGTCTCAAATTATTATTTACTCCCTTATATTCTATCAATCTCACCAAAATTCCTCCATGAAAAATTAAAATTAAAATCAGAATCAGCTCCAGACACTATCTACCCCTCTCAACCCATCCTAAAAATCAAAACTGGACTCAGAATCTGGTCAAAATGCTATTCACACCCCCTATTCAACGAATCCCACCAAAATTCCACCGCAAAAACGAAAATAAAAATAAAAATCATCTCCAGATACTATTTACGACTCTCGTCCCACCAATTCCACCGTAAAAATCAGAATCATCTCCAGCCACTATCCACCCCTCACATCCCACTCTAAAAATCAAAACGACCCACTGCCAAGTATCTCGTATCACTAAACAACCGCTAAAAATTCAACAAACCAAAAACCAGTAAAATAAAAAAAAAAGAAAATTAAAACCAAGCAACGTTTCTCCCTCCCCCCACTCTCTCGAAGTTTCCAACAGAATTTTTAACGACGCGTATTTATACAAAGGCAGACTCACTGTCTCTTGGCCGCGCAGACGGTGATAATTATCACCGTGAGAAACGTCATGTATCACCCAAGGCGACCCACCTTGCGAGAGATGGTGCCGATGCTGATGTTGGCGGCGGCAACGGTGGTGGTGGTTGGCTGCTTTCAAAGGAGCCTCCACCTCCTACGTGGAAAAAG
>NW_017100261.1:6351208-6355275 GCF_001263275.1 Habropoda laboriosa
ACACCGGTGGGATTTGATTTACGCATCGGGTCATTAAATTGGATGTATTGTGCGATAGAACGCTGCGCTGGAATGACTCTTCGGGATGCCCCATAAGGTCTTAATTACTATGCCACACCGGTGTACAGCCTCTGTCCGGCTTAATCGGCCGACGCGTTTAGGGAATCGCGAAAACCGTAAGGGAGAATCTCTCTACTCGAGCTACACACCATTTTTACTAGTATTTTGCTCCATCTCTTTTCTCGTGGTAAATTTCAATAAAGATACATAGTGAGACGAGAGCGTGATTTCTGTAAGGGGATGTTATTATTAACACGTTTTTAACATATCGAAATGAGATTCCTAAAGTATTTTACAAAATTATGCCTTTCTATGATAACGAATCTAAAGAAACTTTTAGATTTAGATTTTTTTTAATTCTTTTCTGAAGCCGTCAAATCGCCAAAAATAAACAGAAGATAGAAACACGTGTGCAATGTGTTAGCAGATTACGTGTGATCAATGATACTTTTTCTGGGGGGAAAGTTTGTCACAGATATAGAGACAACACGGTGATTTTTGGAAGTAGATATTGTTATCGATACTGTTAAATCGATGGCACTACTAAAAGGTGCTGTGTGTTTCTTTTTTTATTTAAATTTTCACCATTGGTATTTATGACGATACTACGGTTAACTCAATATAGTGAATACAATATTAATATTTTATAAAATAAATATGCTTCTATATTATATTACATAGTTACAGTATTCTGTGTTATACAGTTTTTATAAAGGATTAAGCAATCACATATGATCAATAGTATTGATCAATCTAAATTTGCAATAATAGCGAGGCTCGACTTTTCAAAATATCTAGGAAATTCACCGATGAATTCTTCAATTTTAATATCGACCACACACAATTTACAGTATTGTCGATAAAGCGAAGAAACGAATTAACAATGTATTCAAACTTAGTTACTCGAAACATCGTCTGAATTCTAAGTAATAGATTTTCAATACAATTTCAATAAGAAGAGCTTGAACATCCTTTCAATACATAAATTGAATAAATTGAAGTTCGTTAGAACTAAATAGCTTAATATCTCGTTACAAGCCTCGTGACCAACGTATCCGTTGTTTTATTAGAATCAAATCATTTAACCACTTTAAATTATTATGCTCACTATGTACACTATTTTGTCAGGATCGCATAACTCGGACTTCTTAGAATCAATGCTTCTATCATCTTATTAGAATAGAATTATAGCTATCACATTGTGAACACTATTGCCAGTTCGTTAGATGAAATTGTGCAACAATTATATTCCACTTGCGGTTAATTACACATACTCGATGTTTCATTTCGTGCTCGAAATCTCAAATGTACATACATTGTAAGGAAATTACTTGTACAGAAGAAAATTGTTAGGCGTGTAAGATTGAAATTTTTCCATAACGTATGATGATTCATAATTCGCAACCACGAAACGAGAATTCCATCTCTCTCACGATCCGTGCCCGCTGGCCCTAACCGGATGAATCGATGCTTCGACCTCTAAAACGATCCATCAGGATCGATTTGAATCCGAATTGCCCCATCAGCAACTCCGTAGGGAAAAGTGTCTTACAAAGTATGCCAAATTATACAATTCGCTTCTTTAATAGTTTTCCCTTTGAAATAACAATTTTTCATTGTGTATGCACTTTTTTTTTTTAATTAACAAATTCAGTCGCAAACTGTCGAAAAATACGAAGTCTTTGTTTTTGTAAATTTCTTATTCGGTGATTCAAAGGAAAGAACGAATTGCAGTGTTTCGATGTAAAATTTGAGAGAAGACCCTTAGACCCTTAATTCATTCAGTGAGTTCCGTATTCATTCATAAAAAAAAAGCTAGCAAGATCAGATCACAATTTACGTTCAGGAAATACCGTGAAACATTAATAAGTACATATTTATTAAATCGGCTGAAAAATCAAATTCATCTCCGCCAATGGAGGATATTTTCCACGTAGATCATCATTAACATGTATCATATACACACAGCATACATTTATATTCTAAACAAAAAAAAAAATACTATACAGTACATTAAACACCCTGCAACAACATACCAAAAATTCTTTTCGCTCGAACTTATCTCCCGAGAAAAAAATTTCCAAAAAAGGGAGCCAGCTTTTTGCACGCCTGCAAACGAGAATACCCCCTTAAAGTCTCTCTCCACCCTTATTCCACGATCTGTCTCGCGTAGGAAAAACCGGGAGCGCGATCTTCCGCGGTATCGATTGCGGCAGCTCAGCGAAAAAGCCTCCCCACCAGAAATTCCCACGTGTCCGGCATTCGAATTCCAGTGGACCAGGAAGATGCCCAGGAACGGTGCCCGTGGTGGCGATGGTGGTGGTGGGGTTGCAAGAGAAGATGGGGGATTCGCGAGGAAATAAGACCGCGGCGAGAGTCGTACACGAGAGGACCCACGGCGGAACTCATTTTAATTAGAAGGGGTCCTTCGCTTTATCGAGTTATTCCCCGACCGGTGCGTCTCTCTCGCGCCCTTCCGCGGCCCGTTTCGTTCCTTCCCCCTCTCCTGCCACACGGCCCTCCCCTACCGCGTTCGAGGCAGCCTCTTCCCCCTCCCTCGGACCCCGTGTATCGGGGCCCAGTCCACGAAGCCAGCTTGGAATGCGGTTCTACGGGCCCACGGGGTTCGTGGTCGTGGCCGTGCCGCGGTGTCTGGGGGTGTTGGAGTGTGCGTGCGCGCACCACGTCAAATCGCACACAAGCCGGCAACCTCGTATTTTTTCCGATGCTTTTCGATGATGTCGAAAGAGCAAGTCGCGAGACAAGAGAGAGGAGACGGGTTCGCGCGGTTAACGACCACCGTACTCGCGCGAATCTCGTTTCCGCGATTCCGCCTGAGGGGGAGGTGTGGGATCTGGAGGAGGTGGAGGTGGGGATGGGAGAGGCGAAGGTGAATGAAGCGTGAGAGTGGAAGAAATTTTCGGGACGGTAGGATTGGATGGATTAGACAAGGGTGCAGCGTGTGCAGTTGAGGATTCAGGTGTGTCGGTTAGGTTTCTCGTTTGGAGGATCGGAGGGGAGAGAATGGCTTTGGTGGTCCCGGTGATTTTTGGTACCATTAAGAGGTACGTTTTTGGTGGTCTATGAAGAAGAACGGGTATTGCGTGGAGAACTTCTTCGGTCTGTGTTGTCTCTTGGTACAGTTAGTTGAAGAAGTTTAGGAAGCTGGTTAAACGTTGCTATGAAAGGCTTTTAGTGGTGATAACTTGACCTCCTGTTTAAGAAGCGCCGTTTTCTAGAAATTACTGTTAGGAAGGAAATTGAAAGAGGACAAGTCGCTTGTGAATTATAGTTTTCTAGAAGGCTGGAAGTTATTTAATTTGAGTTAAGTGACTTGTCTTCCTTTAATTTTCTTCGTAATACTTTGCAAATCATTCCTTTCGTTCTCTTTAATTTCCTCTGCCACAAAAATTTCAACAAGATTCGAAGAATTTGTAGTATCGTAAAAATGTCCCCTCTTTCTACGTAGTTCTAAGAGGCACAGGATGAGGGTTGTAAAAGAGAGAATGGGGGTCGATGGGAACACAAGCTAGGCCCATTGCAAAAAACCTCGATGTATTTGACCATTTTTAATGGGGAAAAAACCCAAAAATAGCGTGTGTGTATGGTGGAAGATAAGCGGGCAGAGATACAGAGTGTTGAACCTGCAGTTCACAGAGAAATATTCGACATATCTTTTTATCAGCAATTGTCCACATTGAAGGGGTAAAAATCACCCAAAAAAATGAGGGTGGCAAACACATTTGGTCCAACGTCTCTAAATGATATAAATTGCCGAATTTTGTATCTTTCGACGCTTTGAGAAAAGCCAATTATAGAAGTCTACCGTTAAAGTAACTTATACCTCTTAACACTGCAAATTACGTCAAATTATTACCATCTTCACTTACCACATTGCCTCGACTGTCATCGCCGCGAAGCATCGTTATAAACTATCACACGAGAAACCCCAACCAATATTGATTCTACAAATTCACCTACCCAACGGTGTTGAAATTGGTGCGTAA
>NW_017100261.1:6355310-6357881 GCF_001263275.1 Habropoda laboriosa
AACAGGAGAGCCTTGTCCATAGCGAGCCTCCTACTCTCACACCGGAGCTCTCCTCCTCGTCTTCATCGAACTCCGTTCTTTCGTTCTCCCTCTCTCTGACTCGTCCGTTAGCCTCCGTTTGCCTATGAGGGGCGAGAAGGGAGGAACGGGACCTCCAAAGCGGCGACCAAGTCCAGGGAGGTCCTTCCTTCCAGCGCCGGTGGTGGAAGGAAACGAGGGAAGAGGATGATGAAGAAGAAGAAGAAGAAGAAGAAGAAGACGAAGAAGGAGAAGGAGAAAGGGAATGAACGGCTCCTTGGCAGGATCAAAGGATATGGCAAGATCCTTTTTGCTCCGGAGGGATCGAGCACGAAGAGAGGGCCGAAAATGTTGAGCTCGGGTTTCGGGCCGCGTTTAGAAGGGAACAGCTCTTTGGCGAGATTGCGAGGAACGATCGCGTTCGCGGAGCTTGTTTCGGCCTCCAGCCCCGGCTGATGGTTTTTGGAATATGGGCCGGGCTGATGGGTTCGTTTCGGCTGGCCGGAATTGAAAGCCCGGCTTTAATGGGCCGCCGACACTTTGCATCCGTCTCGTGGACGCCTCGCCGCCTCAAGCATGCCGACTTTTGACAAATTCGTGAAACCAGTTGGGACCATTCGTGTCACCATTTTCAAATTGTCGCTTTTCGTTCTTACTTCGCTTACCGATTGTATCTCTCTCTTCGTTTCTACTCGATCTTTCGGGAGACAAATACGTGTATAGATTTTAGATTGTTCCTTTTGAGGTTACGGGGCGCGTTGTTGCTCGTCGATGGCTTTCAACCTGGACCTGTTCTTAGAAGTCGGTTTAGAAGATGTGTCTTGATTGTTTGAAAATTACGTTGGAGTTTTTTGTAGGTGTGATTTGAAGATTCTTTTTGTGGGCTGGCTTGTGGAAGTGTTTTTGATGTTATTTTACCTGGAAGTTGCATGTATGCATATTTAAAGTCTTAGTGCTTTGTTACTTTTTTAGAATTTTTATTTTTATTAAAGTTTGCAAGTAAACATACAAAGTGTGTTCAAAACTTTTGTTAGATTTTAAAAATTGTAACCTTATTTTCATAAAAAAGGGAGAAAGTTTGTACTCTTCTTTTTGAGTTTGCCTTTTTCTTAAGATATCGATTTAAATTTTGCCTCTGAATGGCTCACATATTTTTATACACATATTTACACATTATATTGTCATATTTTACATAAATTATCGAGCTGAAATCAATTCCAATCATTCTACCGTTCATTTCACGTAAAAATACAAATTTTCGTCAAACATTTCAAACTAAGTCGCCTAACCTTCTTTCTACTTGTTTCATTTTCATTTCTCAAAACTCGAAATGTCTCTCAAAAACGATCATCCCCGATCATCGTAAATTCCCATAGGACCTTTTCGCCGTGTTACTCTC
Organism: Habropoda laboriosa; assembly: GCF_001263275.1. Lineage (NCBI taxonomy): Eukaryota > Metazoa > Arthropoda > Insecta > Hymenoptera > Apidae > Habropoda > Habropoda laboriosa. The sequence goes on from NW_017100261.1 coordinate 6,356,728, forward strand.
GAGCCTCCGTCTTTTCATTCCACGAAACGCTTTCGGCAAGTCAGCGGTAGAGCCGCATGAAAAAATCGCGCGCGTTTCTCACGCAGAGGTTCCAGTGAAGACGCAAAGCACGCGTGAGTCGGCAATTTGCCACGGGAAACAGGCTGCGCTAATTGAACCGTATTATCGAGCCAATCATATCGTTCAGAGGCCGCGTATTTACATACATGCGAAATTCTACGGTACGTTGCTCCTTAGACGTCGATGACTTCAATTTCGCATCGTGAAATTGCATTTCACATGATTTCGTAAGCAAATGCAGCATGTAATCAATGCTTCTGGTCTTAGATAGAAAGAATGTTTGATTTACATATTGACATTTTTCTTTTTTTCGTCGATTAGGCGATCGAGTGATATTATCCTCACTCAGCAGGTTTATCAAGTTGCGAATGTGTCGGGCTTTCTTTTTTACTGTTTTTCGTTCTGTGAAAATCGATGGTTAAACCGAGAGTCTGGGAACTTTTGTGACATGCTGTATTAGGCCAATGCAAAAGTTTTGTCGGTTTCGAATTTTTAAATTAATTATGGTAGAATTTCTGGAGAATTGCAATGGTTTGCTAGCTTTTCCAAGGAAAGTTGGTTCGAGCTACTGAAACAGAAAATTTCAAATGTAAAATGAAACAGAAGATTTAATATATGGTATATAATTATTGGAATAACAAAGTTTATTTCGAATATGGCGATTTTCATATAGCTATTGTGGGAATACTCAGATTAAATTAAAACAAAACTCTTTTATTTAAGAAAATAGTGGTATAATGCAATTTATTTATTATTCAATTATTTTTTGGATACATTCCAGTATATTCTTGCAGTCAGATTGAAAAATTTTCCATTGTTCGAATTTCATGAATTATATTTTGTTTCAACTCAGAATGATCACTATTCTGATTATGATATTCTCCCTATGAAGATCTGAAAAATATTATTTCCATAAAATAATTAATAATTCACATTATACAACTATTTTTTTTAAATAAAAGTGTCTTATTTCAATTTATTTTTGACTTTTTCAGTAGTTAGTGTATTTTTTCCTATTTGCAACCGAATAAAAGGGATTCTCCGAAATTCCATGCATCGACTGTCGAATCACCTCGTACAAATTCCTACCAAGC
>NW_017100261.1:6357934-6372745 GCF_001263275.1 Habropoda laboriosa
AAGAACGTCGGAAAAAGGTGCATCGTCCAATCGTGGTCGATTTTCCCAAAATTTCCCCATCCCCTGGCCCCTTTCTAGAACCTGTCCGAAGCAGCGAGAGAAAAAGGAGACACGGAATCACCCCTGGAATCCGGCAGGGACAAAAGGAGGCGCGGGTCCCCTTTGAAACATAGTCTCATTATTTGCAAATCCGAATAAATCTCCCTTCTACCGGCTGGCTTCTTCTTCCACGAAGCTCCGCAGTGAAATCGGGCCACGCGGATTTCGAGAGGGAATGTCAATGAATCGCGTGCCACTGGCCGTCTTTGTTTTCGGTGCTTTAAAATATCATATGTAAGCTCCTCTCTACAGATAATCCGAACACTTACACCGAACGTTTCACCGACATTTAAATATCACCATGTTCCGGTTCTTGCCACGAAAATCTGAAAATATTTGAGGATAATAGTTACGTTAAGATGCTGCTTTAAAAAATATATACAATAAAAGTAGCTGTGTTAATATTTCTTTGAGTTTTTCATTTTTTACTACTAGAATTTGCAACGAAAAAATCGGAAAAAATTCTCTAATATAGGCCTCTATATATGCGATTTGCTAGATTTTTTTCGAAATTTTGACGTTCTGCTAAATAGGGAAAATAGGGCGAAAACTGTAAGCTATCGAATGGTCCATCGCAAGACCAATTTGGTTTAAGAGTACTTTTGATGCTCTATACTCTTTACAAGAGGCAATTTGAATACGCCGCTCGTGCGTAAAGCCTTCATACCTACATGCTGGACATCCTAATCAATTACAAGAAGAGCACATAAATTACGAAAGCTTGAACACATGGCTACCCAAAGGAAATATCTCGAGACTTACGATTGCAATCCAGGATCAAATTATAAAAACCAGAAACTGCCAAAAATACATAATAAAGAACCCAACAGTGAAGCAAGCTGTGCTTAATCTTAAATTCTTATTCAGTAGATGTCCCCAAAATTTCACCAATTCGCAAAACAGTGGCGAAAAACGTTGCAAACGTTCGAAAAGCAAGCGAGCACAACTCTAACAGGAAGTAAAGTGAATAATTAACGACGAGAACAAGGACTAAAAATAAAAGATTTCCTACCGTTGAAGAGAGAAAGGATTTCAGGGCAGATTTAAGCGAGAGGAGAAGAAGTGGTCGTCTTTCAGGTCGGATTAGCTTGAAGAAGCGAATATTCCAAGGAGAAACGAAACTTGGTGGAACGGTGTAATGGAATAAGACAAACAAGATCGAGACCTGGTGTGATGGAAAATCTGTGTGGTCCATGAGCGTCCTCATCGCTCGTCGATACCTGCAACTCTCGGTCCCGTAGCGCTTTCAACTGGAGAAACGGTGGAAATATTCGAGGTCAAGGTCGCCAAGGAGGATACTTGCTCGCACGCGGCTCGCGTTTTGCAACGGATAGCGATGCTGCAGTAGTAATGAGGAGATCGGCGACAAAATGTGTCGGGAAGATTGGATTTTATTATCACTGTACAAGTAACTTCGTCTTTAGATGTGCAACTCGAGACGTTCGAAGATGAAACTTGTTTCGTTTATCAACATGTTTGTTAAAACGATGAATTGTCGATTAGACAATTTCGAGAAATTTGTTATTCTAACAGAAACGAGTCAAGAACTGAAGATGGTATCGTTTCGAACCCAGGGGATTTCATAGCAAATGCAATGGAAAGCAAAGGGTTAAGTAACAATCGATGTTCGTTGTTTCCTAAGACAATATTTCTGGAGAACTCGATGCGTTCGTTCAGTTCCTCTTATGTCAGCAAGCGAATGACAAAGGAAAGAATGTATACAGGGTGAACCGCAAAAATTGATCACCTCAAATTGCTGTATTACTAGTGAAGCAATCGAAAATTTATTTGTCGCCTAATAAGGTTCAAAAGAGACCCTCAAACTGAATATAGCATACTTTTTTGAAATTTTCAAAGCCACAAATACAGATGTTATAGAACAAAAACTAAGTAATGTGTATTGCAACCATTTTGAACTTCATCTTAACATCCTCTAAAAGATTGAAAACTTAACAAAGAAACACCCGATAAGAAGTGCGCTACAATTACCCGAGTTATCTCTTCGAACCGAGAAGAAATTTCAATCGCTCCGCTAACAGCGGAATAATTTAAAGCGATCGCGTCACCGGTTCCACCCTGTATGTACACACCATCCGCAGAAACGAACCGCGGCGAAAGCAAAAACACTCTCACAAGTAGCAACCACCGTTAGCCATCAGGGTACCGAACATTCTTGCACCGAATGTCGAGGTTGTATACAGTCGAGGAACGAGGAGGATCAACGCGGAGAAATGGAAAAAAGCGAAATGGGAAAACCAATAAACAGCAGTGTTGAGGTCGAGGCGGGCCTCGTTTGGACGGTGTCTGCAACAAAGCGGTAGGCTGTTGATAAAGTAGCTAATTTGCCGAGGAAAGAGAGAGTCGGAGAGGTCTTCGTCCGTTTATTTTTCTTCGTTCCCCGGAATCTTTGCTCTTCCCAAGCACGGTGCATCGTCCCCTCCCTTTCCCCCCTCCACCGTCGCTGGTACCAGCTTCTTCTTCTTCTTCTGGGTCCGGTTAAAAAGTCTTCTCCTCCCTTCTCGGTCATCCTTCGCGGAGTCTGCGGAGGGTGGCGTTAACGAGGCGGCGAGACTTTCACACGATCGTTTGCATCGAGACAAACAGGTCCGCTGAACCGAGCGTTACCAGACGATTCTTTCCTATTTACACGACCGTCCTGGACGAGGGTCTCTGTTGCCAGCAGGTTATCCGCGAGTCGTGCCTAGTCCAACTTGATCTTCCTTTGTCGTTTCAGCGTGTTCTGCTCTAGGGAGATTCTAGGAGCTACAGGTACTTCCAAAAATGTTGGAACACTGTGTGAGGTCGTCTTTGAAAGGATTTGTGGTACTTTAGAATTACGTATTGCTCGTTTGACGCATCTTTGTGTTTTACGTCTGATAGAGAAGTTAGGTGCGGACGTAAAGAAGTCTAAAGTTAGATCCATTACAACTGAAAGAAAGAGAAAATTTTCTCGTGAGAGGTTTAGGTTTCGAAAGAGAATTTTTTTGGAAATTATTTTACTCTTGACTATTTTAAAGTGTATAAACGTTTGTCACACTCATTTTTATTATAGCTTGAAAGAGGGGAAATAAAAAGTTGTCGAAAAAATCGATTTTGAAAATTTTACTCTTTATTACCATTTTCAGTTGTACATAATTCACAAAATTTCTTGTATCCTGAATAATACAGTCGTTTCGAAACATTGCAACTTCAGAATTAGTGCTCATTGACAAAATCTTCCAGACTGCCCATCGTCGCGATAAAGAAACAAGATTAATTCAGCATTTTTAACCAATACAAAAAAAAATCTAAAGAACGAATCACCCATTTCAAAGTAAATCTCCATACATTTTATCACTAACAAAGTACAACATCTCCGCTAAAGCTGTTCAATACAAATACATCACATTCCCCGACTCAAAAGCTCACCTCGCCTAAACTCCAATCAAAACATCAATCTCGACTGTTCGAAAGCTCACGAGAAACCATATTGAACAGCCCCGTTACCCAGCTTCACCGCGAATTCCCCCTTCTGAAAACGATCGTGTAACAACCACCATAAAAAGTCCGTGAAACGATATCGACCGAACTCGCGGACGTCACGTCGAGACGTTCCGGGATGTCATCTCTCCGACGAGTAGTCTCTCTGGCACAGAGAGAAGAAGAAGGAGGAGGAGGAGGAGGAGGAGAGAAGAAAAAGAGGCAGGAGGAGAGAAGAAGAAGAAGGAAAAAAGGAAAGATACGAAAGAAAAAGAAAGATATCCGGCAGCAAGACTAGCGGGGGAGTAAAGAGGGAATGAGTCAGAGGCTAATAAAATCGACTGGACCCGAACAGTCGCTCAGAGAGAGGGAACTTTTGCCGTTGCTGTTCGCGGGCATGGGAAAAGGCCAGCAGATTCATTGACTGCTAGGCCCTCGAGTTACCACCGGGCCCCCTCCCCACCCCTATTGTTCCATTAAGCTTCACCGAGGACTGACACATGCTACGGTCTTACGTGGCCCCATGGCAAATCGCTTTTTCCTTGTTTCAGGCCCGCGATATCTGTCGCTGAGGCCAATTAAAACGACGTTTCCTCTAACCGTCTCCGACCTAACTCGACGATACGTAGACTGGACGGGATGTACACGCTATTTATGTAGACGTGGCTAATTGTTCCACGCTCTTTGGTGTATTCTTGGCTTTTGTTCGTATTTCGAACACCGCTGAGAGGCTGACAAGAGGGGCTACGGGAAAACGCGGATAACTTTTAAGAAAATTTTTATTTTGCAGGCAAATTTTTTTGTTTGCTTCGTCAACTTGTTTTGTATGCGTGGTTGAAAATTGGAAATATTCCGCGGAACGGTGACGTCGTAAAAAAATCTTGAACGTTGTCACCTTTTTTGAGCTTTTAGACGGTGTAACCCTTTCGTTTGTTGAATTATGGACAAAGCAGACTGAAAATTTTTTTTTTTTTTTTAGTAGTATTTTCTGTAGTTAGATATTTATGCTGAATTTCCTCAGAGAAAAGCTTTTTTTTCACAGGTTTCGAAGATATTTTGATTATCTGAAGGAAACCTTGGAGATTTTTTTTCTGTAGAAAGAGTAGCAGGGTGTCGCTGCTTATTTCTTTCTTGTCCTTCTTAACGTTGATGAATGACGAATTAATTTGCTTTGACCGATTGAAAGGTTCAGGAGATCAAGATCTTATAGATCAATTATTTAGATTCTGTAAGTAAAGTGCAACGTTTATTGCCATTGTTATCACTATTCTCGATATTCGTATAATAATTAAAATAACCGTTTCCAAGTAGTTGCATTTTAAAATAATAAACGATGATGTATACGACGAGTATAGATCATTGAAAATTGAATCAATTTAGATTCGTAAGTGTCCATTGAACTTACTCCTTTTCGTCGTTACGAAAGAAGAATTCATTCTTCTCCACTTCGGAGTAAAAGTAAAAATCGATCATCGGTATATATATTTCTCAAATTTTTAACAATAGTAAATAATATTTAAAAAAATATATAAATCATTTATCTACTCATTTTTGTTTAACTCTTTCCTAAATTAATTATTTACCTACCGATGGTCACGTTTGTAATTGACATTAAATTGAGGTCAATTTTTGCTCGAGTATACTCAAATTGGAAATGTGAGTCTCACTAGTCACGAAAGGGTTAAAACTTATCGTCTAATTATTTTCGTTTGTCAGAAAAACGAAGCTGAAATAATGCTGCAAGTAGAATGATTACCTAATGACGAGTTACTAACAAGTCGACTTGATAAAATTATGAAGAAAGAATTTGTAGAGGAAGTGCAATTGAAGAAGCGGACAGGGTCAATTTTACGGTCGTTGGAGCGATTCCTGGAACGCGTTGAAAATCGCACGGCCGAGGGCTAAGTTTCGAAATACGCGCAGAGGGAAGTCTAATTGAGCTTATCGATTTTAATGAATTTTAATGAACGCCGCTCGCGATATTGCCAACGCTCGACAGACGAATGGAATTCCTCGCGTGCCGTTGGAGCGTGTACACACGAGCGCGATTGAAAAATTGAGACTAATTTTTCCTCGCTACGAGCTCGCGTTTTGTCATCAAGACTGATTGTAAACATTTTCTTTCGCGATGATTCATGGGGTTCGGGCAATGTTTTCGCTGATACGATTTAGCAAAAATCCCCTTTTTGTGATTCGTGATTGACAAAATTTTTACATACCATTGATAATCTCTCCTGGATTAATGCAATATTTATTCTATGATTCTGAGGGAAGAAAATATATTATTTATTAATAAATGTAAATTAAAAAAAAAATGAATAGTAAGAATTGTTACTAATGATTAATTTTTTAAATTTAGTAAGTTATTCTTTGAAAACTTGCTTCATAAGAAAATTACACAGTATGAAATCTTATGGTTTCTCATTTTTATAAAATTTCATTATTTCATCTTATCGTAGTTTTAATATTATTATCAGAAATTTTTAGATAGCTGAATAAGAAAATTTTAAGTGGAGAATTTTTTTAATTTCCTAGATCATATGTGTAATAGAAATATTCGTGTGAATTTTGTGGAATAATAGTTTAAAGAGAAAAAAATAGAAGGGAGAAATTTTCATGGTGAATTACCTCTCTTCATAGCTGGGGTATGATACCTGACAGCTAACTAAGTGTTGGCAAGTTTTTGTGACAACTTAAAACCACTAATTTATTTCTTGGAAGAAATATACAGTAGTCTGCAGGTGGATTCGAAAATTACTCGGGTTACTCCTCAGGATAATGCCAATTAGTCAAACAATTGTTCTTTGAACCGCCCCATAACCTGTTTTAAGTGTCGCTTAATACTGCTCAGGCCTACTATACCTAATTTTATCTGCTTCCGTTCTCCAGTCTTGATAAATTATTTAACACACTTTTTATTCAAATATGTTTATTCATTTACTTGAATTATTCGTTTCGTTTCAATTTTATTTTATTTTTACTTTTCTTTATGAAAAGATGTTAGAAGTTGTACGAAATATTTGTTTCGTAGCTTTCTTATTTATCTTTGCATTGAGAAATTAAGTGTGATGTTGTTCATTAATATTATTGTTCACGTAGATGTTAATAAACCATTTACGAAACATTGAAACAGGTATAGCAGAAGTGTAATTTATTTGTAAATATAAGTCAGACAGTGTGAAATGTTCCTTTATTCAGTTTGATGCATTTATATCCTCAGAATTTAAAAATTCATTGAACCTATCTTTCTTGGTAATCTGCAACAGGATCTCGAATAAAGCACAAATCACACCACTCTAAACAATAAAATCTAAAAATCGTTCAAACTTTAAAAATAATTATTAAAAATTCAAAATCAAATTGGCTATGAATATTATACACCGTTGACAGAAAATCCTCAACAAACTTCTCGACAAATGTTCGAAAGGACGACGAGAAAGAAACAAATTGAACTTGGCTGTTTTCTTTCACCACCTCGCCCCATTCTTACCTAACCTCTTTTAGTTCTCTCGTGACCACTTTATTGTCGGCCGACTTATTTCGAGCGATTACGTATAGCCGTGGATTGGCCGAGATGGAATCGCTTTCTCGATAACGCGGCGAGCGTCGTTTTTTGACGAAGAACGCCGCGACGAATTGGAAGTTCGCGGAAAAAAAGGGCGCAACGCATTCCCCGGCGACGGGGATCGCCGATCCAGGAAGGGGGGCTTTTTATCTTTCGGCCTAACAAGCGAGCAGTGCATCTTTTTAGTCGGGCCAGCCTGGATCGCGGGTAAAATCGAGAACAACGCGAGTAACATCGAAATCTGAAGGAATGCGTTCGTGTTATACAGAGTGGGACACGTGAAGCGTGACAGTCGAATATTGTCGATGTTGTTAGAAAGGATTAATGTATTTTTTGAGGGACATACTTTTAAGCGTAATTCTATTTATTGTACTTGAAGATATTTCAAGTTACAAGGTCATCGTGCTTCTTTTTAAATGGAACACTTAAGTACGATTTTATTGTAGTAATTTGATAAGGAACTGTATGGAAGTATCACGTGTGAAACAGGCTTTATTCGAGTACACCGAACCTATTAACTTTCAGAGCTCACGATTCCGCAGAATTTGACAACGTATTCAGTGCAGAAATCAAATTATAAACGTAAATGATAACACCGTTTTCTTTTACATACGTGAGCTTTAATTAAGTTTACTTACTTTCGTTAATTTTGAGAAAGTTAACATTTTCAAACTTTAGGTACCCTTTTCTCAAAAACCGTAAGAGACACTGAAACCTGTGAAATGAAGTCTGTACACCAAAACCTGTTTGGTTTGACATAGCTGAAAAGTTTTTAACAAATTTTTAACTTTTAATACATTAACTAAATTTCATGACATTAAACTTCGTGAAAATAATCAAAAGGATATGATTTTTAATGTCAGCTGAAAACATACCTTTCGAAACAATTCAAACTATACAATTTCGACTAGCGTGAAACAGGCTTTACCTGCTCTCGCCTCTACCCACTCGAAGAGACATTTTCTCTTAATCGAGAGTTCCTATTGCTGTCAGCTTCGATGTTTCACGTCGTATTAAAAGATATCACCGCGTTATAGCAGCAAAAACGGTGATTTTTAATGTCAGCTGAAAACATATACCTTTCGAATCAATTGAAACAACGATACAATTTCGATTAGCGTGAAACAGGCTTTACGTGCTCTCGTCTCTACCCACTTGAAGAGACTTTTTCTCGTAATCGAGAGGTCCTATCGCTGTCAGATTCGATGTTGCGATGTTTCACGTGATATCTCACAGAGAAATCCACGGACTGGCGCGATCGAGCCGCAATTTTTGTCAGCGGAACCCGCGCCTTCCGTTTCACTTTCCCAGGAACGGAGCCGCGCCGCGCCGCGTCGCGGCGTTTGTGGTCCGTTTCAAATATTGGCCGTCCACTCGTGGTATGCGTGATACCCCGGAGTGCGCTTAAAATATTGAAATAAGATGCTCGTACGCCGCTCTTCGAATTCTCGCCCGATACCCCGTCGCCCCTTTTCTGCCCCGTCCTTTCGCCGCATTCTTCCTCTTGCACGCGCGCCACTTTTCCCTTCTGCCTTCTCATCTTGTCGTTTCCACGATCGTTTCGCCCCCTTCTGCTCAACCAGCACTCGTATTATCTTGCCAAACTTCCCTGGACCACCGACTTCGTAAATCTTTTTTTTTAAACATTTTTCTTACGGAATTTTTTGCCGCTTATTATCTTCCTTCTTCTTTTCTCCAACTTTTCTTCTTTTGTGTCTTTCAAATTCATTGCTTCGATAAAATTCGCTTAAGACGGCATTTCATTTTTGAATATTTCTACTTCGATGAAGATGTTTATCGATTCATTTACCTGGAGGAAGACTGAGAGAAGGAAAAGGGATGACTGTTTTGGTTTAGGTTTTACGTGAATTTATTGGGCTCCATTTTACATTTCTGTTCAAGCACTTTTATTATTTTTCTTTCTGTTTATTGTCGAACACTGAAATTGAATTTTAGTTAAGAGTAGAATTTATATTTTTCGTGAAAAACTCGACTTCTTTGAATTAAGTTTCTTATGGAAAGTACCATTTTTTGATCCACTTAACACTAGAATAACAGGAGCCGAATATACCTAACATATTTTGTCTCTTCTCGTATATTTAGGTATATTATTATACATAAAAAATGATTTCTTTATTATCACTTGGGCAAAAATATTTCAATAATTTCTGAAATTCGTCGTTTTGACGAGTTGATTATACGTTTTGATTATTCTAACGTTAAAAATTGATTTTCACTGAAACACACTATCCAAATATTTAAAAAACATCCAATAAAAACAATGTTTCAACAACAAAAGAAATATCGCTGACGTGTTAAAAGCCACATAGCTCTTTTTCCGAGCTCCTTTCCTCTTGGCGCGATATTTTTTCCTATTTTGCAGCATGTTGCTGCAGAAACATCGTTGAAGAATTAAAGACAAGTGGTCACAGCGAATCAGCTTGTTCAGTCGATGCATTGTGCCTGTTTTCTCCCCAGTTTAATCAACCCGGAGCTCATTTTTTCATCTTTCCTCTCCTACCTCCGGCTTCATATTTCTTTCTTCGCAGGTCAACATTCTGCGAGGAACGCGGAGTCGTGAAGTTTGGAAGAATACGCAATCCTTTATTGTTAGCTAACTTGCCACGTCGATTTTTTTAAACGGGTTCCCGATGGAATTTTGTAATATTTGACAGCAGTCGATTCGAGTTACATAAAATGTCCAGTTTATATTATTTCCCCTCCCTTTTGCTGCTTAAACGAAATTTTTTTGTTATTTTTGTTCTACCCTGTTTGCATCTTTTCGAAAACATTTTTCTTCGGACATATTTTTCGCCTAATAAAGAACTACGTTAACTTTTTTTTACTTTTGTAAAATACAGAAAGTATAATAGTTTCTTCTGAACGTTTTCAACGAAGATTCTTCTCTTCTATTTGATCCTTTTCGATGGAAATTCTTCCTCCTTTTTCTTCTTCTCAAAGGAATCCTAAAATGTCGAATTTACATTTTTCTTTTCCCTCTTGTTGCTCAAATGAGAATTTTTGTATATCTTTTCTGTGTTTGTATGTATCTTTTTGAACACATTTTTCTTGAGACGTGTTTTCTGTCTAACGAAGAACTGTTTACATTTGTTTTCTTGACTTTTTTAAGAGAAGAAAGTGGTTTCTTTCGAAGGTTTTCAACGAAGATTCTCCTCTTCTATTTGATCCTTTTCAATGGGAGTTCTTCTTTTTGCTTCCTCCGAAAGGAATCTTCAGTTCTTCTCTTGTTTGTAGTCAAACTAAGGTTGTTTCCCTTTATTTTTGCTTTTTACAGGTGAAGCTATTGTCCTTCGTTCTTTTGTTCTGTTAAAAAGTTAATTTCAGTTTTCCGAGAGAAACGTATCTTCAGTTCGTCTATTTTCGAAAGAAACACTTCCTTCACAGAAAATAAACCTTTTGTTCCCCTTCTCTCCAATTTCTTCTCTTCAAATTCTACCTTCTCCCTTTTCTTTATTTCTTCAGCTCATATTCAATTCTCTCGAATTTCTTTGTCAACTTCTTCTCTTCCTCTACCTTGCCTTTGACTCTTCGGAAAGAAAATTTAATACCATCCTCCCCATTTTATCGTAGAAAAAAGAAAAAAAAATAAAGAAATGAAACTTTTCTTAAAAGAATTCTTCATCTCTCTTTGCTCTCATCCAAACAACGTTCGTCGCCAACCTTTATCTTTCCTTTCTCGCAAAGTAATTTTCTTCTCCAGTTTCTTCTCAAACAAAACTCTTCTATTTCCCGAGAAAACTTTTCCGTCGCCTACCGAAGATGGAAAAGGTGTCCGAAGCGTCTTCTGTACGTAGTTCTTCACGTTGCACTGTGTTTCGAAACGACCGTCCGACCAGACGAAACTGTATTTCGTCCTAAAAGTGTACAGATCGTTGAGAAGAAAAGTGAGATTATTGAAGATTCTGATTTTTTTAAATTGCTTGCTTTCGAAATTTGGAATATTCCAAGGAAAGATTGACTTATTGAAATTCAGCCAATCAAATTCAAATTGTTCTAATTTACATATCTAAGTTCAGTCAATCAAATTCAAACATTCAAATTCTAATATTTGAATTTAGAATGAAATATTCAAACTCTGATATTCGAATTCAGCGGATGAAATTTAACATATTCAAATTCTAAAATTTTAATTCAGCGATTCAAATTTATATATTCAATTTCGGCGAATGAAATTCAAAGCACGCAAAAATTATGAAAATCACCGTCGGCTGGGGAGGATTAAAGAAACCAAAGATACGATCGAAATTTTCAGTTTCACGCGATCAGACGACAAAACTGTACGTATATACGTGTCGTCTCTTCCTCGTCTCTCGGAGGCCTCTTTTTTTCTCTCCCGCCAAAATCGACGTATTCGCCCAAACATCAACGCGGACGAAGTTCCCCGACATCCTGTAAATAACAGGTGACGATGATATACGATGCACCGCGGTAAATTACTACGGATAAGGGTATGATTATCAGTTGCAATACTTAAAAGGGAACGCGCTCGGTCGCGCGCGACCGCGCGAGCGCAATCTTCCGAACATTGATTTTAGTTTTTTTTTTTCCATTCTCCCTTCTCCTGGTCCTCGTGCCGCGTAATACGGCCACGCCCGATCTTCACCGACATTATGCAATAATTCACGTTCATTATGCGATTATTATCCATCAGCGTTCGCGGTAGTTAGCTTGTTGCGCGACATCGCTTTTGTTACAATTTATACGTTACCCGGTATATACATTATCATACTTGTTGCCACCGCTAAACGCGATTCTCGATTCGTAGCTGCATTCCTTAAGAATTTTTTCTTCTTTTTCGTAGATTATTTAGTTGTTTAACTGTACATCTGGTTAACAGTGTTGTGTGAATACGTGTATACAGGGTGACACCGAAATAGGTATTCCTGTCATTACTAAGGATGAACGGAGGTCGTATAAAATGTGTAGGTTTGGAAACTCTTGTTTTTTCTCAGATAGGATACACACTTTCTGTATAATTTGCGTGCTTCGGTAATATTTGTAAAGGTATTTTTGGAGGTTTTAAGGTATTTTATCGTATTTGCGATGTAATACGAAACAGAGTCAGAAAACAGAACGATGGAGGTAAATTCTGAAGATAAGGAACGCTTTTCGAAAATTTGAATTTAATTTTTTTTTCCATAAATTGTACGGTTTCTTAAATATTCACGACAATATGAAAGCTCACAATTTTTTTGAAGGGGTGCTTTCACCCCTAAGACTGTTTCATTGCCGAAACAAAAAGTATCTACGTTATTAGCGCCAATTCATTTCTGCATTTCTACAAAGTTTCAAGTCTTTTGGGTCAAAAGAGACCCAAAGACCTTATGTGTAACAATTGTTGTTACCAGCCTGACAAATTTGTTTAAACTGTCGAATTTTCGAATTTCCCTTGCAAGTAATTCACTAATAAATATCAAGAGTCTGCTACTTACGCCGAAGGTCGAGAAAAAATGTGATAAAATTTACAGATATGCGATAAATAAGGGTGAAATTGAATTCGCCGAGTAAAAGCGCAGTGGAACGTGATATACACAAGTGTATCAAATTGTGAAATAAACAAAATGATAATGTGTTAAGGGCATAAATAATAACGCAGATATACAAGGCGGGTAACAGTTTTAATAAGAATTAAATGTGAGTATAAATCGCGCGAGTTAAAAGAGGCGAACGCGAAGAATTTTAATCATAAGCTGATACAGTGTGTAATTGTCGTGACACTGTAGCATTTCATTCATGATAAGTGACTTGCAGCGTGCGTTCTCCTTAATTAAAGTCCTTGATTTAAAGGATAAGAGTAGCGTTGCACTTTAGTCTTCATTCAGGAGATACGGATCCGTATAAGAAACGCAGGTGCAGTGTGCAACGTGAATACATTTACGGATGCATAAATCAGCAAATTCTTCTTCTTCCTTTTTTTACATTTTTCTCAAATAGTTTATAAATTGTTCGTTTGCAAAAGTGTGTCTTAATAGATATCGAAAGGACGTTACAGCGAGGAATTGGAACGGGTGAAATATTTGTTCGATGTGTTCTATATGTCACGAGTAAATTTCTTTCTGCCTACAATTACCAATGAGCATTTCTTTTTTAGATTTACCACTTTCTTATTACATTAAACTCTGTAATCAATGAAGGGGAAATTAAGCTTGGTATGTCTGAGAAACGAGTTTTAAATTGCAAGTGATAATACAAAATTGTATACTTCGATAATTGTCGGAATTTAAAACGAATTGGATAATGTGAGGAATTTTTCAGTTATTCGAAATAAAACAATTTTAAATTACTGCACAAATCCACCGAAATTCTCTATTTTAAAGTTTGCTTAAATAGATTGAAAATTTTGAGAATTCCCAAGCTTTCAAGATTTTTAATTTAAATCTGAATTAAAAATCTATTCTAAAATAACTTACGAAATAAGTCTTATTTCATTAAGTCGCTAGTAACCCATAAATGTGGTTGATGCGACTTTAAATAATCAGTGTAAAAAAAGGCTTATTTTTCTGCCATATTGGGAAATATTGAAATTGAATTTAATCCAATTCTGTTGTCACCGTGCAAAATATTGCCAAATGGCAACAAGATGCGCTTAAGGGTGAAAAGCAACCGGGCAAGAATCTCCATCACCAAAGTGTTCCCAAGCAAATCAAAACACTCGCAAGCGGACGAACGACGTTCTTGCACAATCCACGGGGAACAGTGGAATTTTTCGTCGTCTCGCGAATCGAGGTCGGTGAGAAAATTGTCGCGGAAGCGCGCGTCGTCTCGTTCGAGATGAGCGCGGCTGGCCGCAAAACGGTCGTCTCTCGAAAGTAAGTACACAATTCGCAATGTAAGAAAGGAGAGACACAAAGTTGGAAGAGAGAGAAAAAAGAGAAGAAAAGAAGAGTGTGGGTTGGAGGAGGAAATGCAGTTGGAAGGGAAAAAGAGGCGAGTGTGTGTGCTAGTTCGGGCGACAGGCACACACGGATGGAAAAAAGAAAGGCGGTCGAAACGTCCGTGGTGCGGTGCACGTGCCCCTTTTTCCAGACGCAGCGTGTTCGCCAAAAGGTTTTTTCGGCGGCGCGAGTTTGCAGCGGAAACGCGCGGCCTCGCGCCACAATGCGCTCCTCGGTTGTGCCCCGATGCCTTGTTGGTTCGTTAAAAAACCGTACCGGCCGGCATTTTTCTCAGTCTGGACACGTGTTCGAGAGACGAGGAATCGGCGGCAGTTCTCCGCGTTGGTCCCCGGGTTCGCCGCGCGGCGGTTTTCATGGCGCGAGCATGTGCACGCACCACCCTGCCCCGACCGACCCCTAGGGGGACACTCGCGCCTCATGTGCTCCATTTTAATTCCCTCCCTACTTTCGTGTACAGATGTAGAAGCGTGCACCGGCCGTTTAAAGAGACCGGGATCGTTTTTCTTAGGAGATATCGAAACCTCGGGGGCGTTTTCGCTATGTGAATCGACGCGAGGTTTAACCCTTTCGGACCTCTTTCGGTGTACAGGGTGTTGAGGAAATTGGGGGACGATCGAGAAGGAAGTCATTTCTCGCGTAAAAGTAAATCCAAAATGTGGAACGGAAATTTGAAAATTGTCTGTTTAATGCTTTTGGTCCTGTTGGGATATACAGAATGTTCTGGAAATTGTGATACAACTTGAAAAGAGACGATTCCTCTCGTAAAGGAAC
>NW_017100261.1:6372801-6428399 GCF_001263275.1 Habropoda laboriosa
CGGTCCCCTTGGGATTACACATGGTGTTCTGAAAATCGTGGTGCAACCGAAAAGGAAGCGATTCCTCGTGTGAAAGTATGTCGAAAATATAGAATGAAGATTTTTAAATCTTCTGTTGAGATGTACAGAGTGTACCGGAAATCTTGGTACAACCGAAAAGAGGGGGAAATTCCTCGCGTAAAATTAAGTCGAAAATATAGAATGAAAATTTTTCGTATAGATCTTCGTTTTCGAAAATATTCGTTAATAGATACGTATGTGTACTTGATTAACCATAATTTGCTTAGTTCACCCAATTTGCCTATTCGTCGTTATTTCTCTTAGTGTAGATTTGTTATAGTTTAAACTAATGCGATAAATTTCGAAAAATTCTTGAAAATGTCCTTCTCGACTTTCTCCACTTTGTCGAGGATTCTCGTTAAAAATATCGCGACTAACACTTGTTGAATATTTAACTATTACTTCTTTTCAATTCTCACGTTCTCATTTACACTACTATTTAAACACTGACACTTCATTTTCTATAAAACACACTCAACACTACCAATCGCTAGAAAGTATAGGTAAAAACTTCATTTCTCTCTCCGATACTATCTCCATATCACGCGATCAAACCGTTTCGTTGCTTCCACAAAAAAGAAGCAACAAACAAAGCAAAAAAGTAAACGCAATACCTCCTCGGTCGAATTGAATCTTCTGCAATTTCTGCGATATAATTCGCATCGTAATAACTCACGATCTCCATGAAATCTCTTTCGATAAGCCTCTCCGACTCGAGTACACTCCTCTTTGTCGAAGTGAACTTACGTAAACGCATCCGTCGAGAGATCCCCGACGCAAATTCGGTTTACCGCCCGTTGAAATCTCGATAATGCCCGGCCTCTTTCACAATTCGCCCCGCGATTTTTGATGCGGGAGAGACAGAGAGTGCGTCTGCAATTGCGGCGACACTCGGGTTTCGTTAGCTTTTTGCGAGCGTTCAGAGGAAGCTTTCACCCGGTGATGTAATATCGGGGACCATTTGGATCGATTAGCCAGAAATGAACCGTATCGTCAAATGACGATAATGTCGTGATCGTTTTGCAAACATTACGTCACGATCAAAATCACGGATCGCACGATCTCTCGATAACGATCGTGTATACATATATATATATACGGGCGTGTGGCAAAAACGGGAGCAAAAATGATTTATAACGTACGACGTTTCGTAGAGGGAGATTGATGATATTACAGTGTCGGCCAAAAGTTAAGATCCACACGACTGGACAATTGTAACGATATCGTGTGTGTTGATGATTGATGTTGCTAATATTTGTAAGAATTCACTTTGTTTCTGTGGATTTTGGTGCTGTAGAGTTCTTTGAATTAAAATGTAGGTAAATTTCAACTTTTTCTTTATTAAGATGTCATTTTTTACTTTTATTTAACTAAGATATGATTTTTAACTTTTCTTCAATTAAGATATAATTTGTAAATTTTTTCTCTGAACATCACTGTGTACCTTGAAATGCACAGTGGTTTGAAATTTTTGGACTGTAGTGTAAGTGTTTACTGGTTTTTACTGAAAGCTGTTTAAAACAGTCTGTGATCAGTGTGTGCTTTAATTGTAAGACATTTTGCTTGTGAAAATATGTTTCGTTCACGAGGATGTTAGGAATTTGTTCTTTATTTTTCATATTTCCATATTCACAATTATTATTTTGCAATTTTGCAATTTTAAAGTGATTCATGAATACCAGTTACTTGGACACTAAAATTTTAAATCAAATGTGAAATTTCCTTTAATTTTCTGCCATATTTTCCATCAATTACGTAAGAAATATTTTTTGTATTATCACAGATAGAGAAGATAAGAAACATCCTGTATATGTATACACTCTTCGTAGCGTAAGGGTTAACAGGGAGCCACAAGGAAATTTTCATTATTCTAAGCACAGTATTATATCATGCTTTGTTATTATTATCTAAATTCTATTTTATTTATTTTAATTCAAAGTCTAGCTACCTACGATGTCCCAAATTTTTAGTTAACGACATTCGTTTCATTTTAATTATTCTAAAAATTTGAGGCTCTCCGGTCACCAATGACCACCATCGAGCAACCAATCTCTGGTCGCAGGTGACCAACATAACCGTCGAAGTGTCAAGCACCTCGATATAACAACGTTATTTATCAGTGTTAGTTACTTCGTCATTCGAGCGGCTGAATTTGAGAAACATCGTAAACTGTCGGACCGCGCGAGCAGTCGGTCCGTGGCGCGTCGTTACGCGTACACGGTTCAGCGCGGTGTCTGCAACGAGGGCGCAACGTGTGCACGCAGCCGCATAGCGCATGTGCAGCGTAAGAGCGCGCCGCCGCCGAGTG
Source organism: Habropoda laboriosa (assembly GCF_001263275.1). Classification (NCBI taxonomy): domain Eukaryota; kingdom Metazoa; phylum Arthropoda; class Insecta; order Hymenoptera; family Apidae; genus Habropoda; species Habropoda laboriosa. Next base: position 6,375,170 of record NW_017100261.1, read on the forward strand.
GTGGGGGAAGCTTCATTCATAAATGCCCGGCTGAAGGCGTCAATGGATGGCCCTGTGAACGAGCGAGACAGCATCCTCCGAGCTCTCTCCCCACCACTACTCTCGCGCGTTCCTCTTCCTTTCTTTTCATCGTCGTCGTCGTCGTCGTCGTCGTCGTCGCCGCCGTTTACTCCCACCCTTTTGCCGCGCCGTGCCCGGCCGCCGCATAGAGAGAACGCGGCGTGCCGCGAACGCCAGACAGGAATTTCACGGCGCAGGTGCCTTGCGGACGACGGTTTTGGAAAAGAATCCCTGTCCGGCGCAGAGGACAGGAGGGATTTTGTTACCGCGTCGCCTCCGACGGGACGAGCTCGATCGAGTCGACAGGTATCGACGCCGGCGTACGGTGGTCCGTCGGTGAAGGGTTGCCGAAACGGAAGTTTGCTCGCTGTTTATTTGCTGCCGGGCTATCCTTTCGGTGGAAGGACCGCGTCCCGTGAGATGTATTCGGTAGTGAATGGGGGATGCTGGACATTTTAGGTGTGTGATTTCGGTCGGATGTTGGGATTCTCGAGTTGTCGCTGGTAGTAGCTTGGAACGCGTTTTTAACACTAAACGTACCACGCCTGGTTTTAAAATTTGATTAGAAACCATGCATCTGTTTTTTTTTTTTCGTTCTTGTTGAAAATGTAATTTTATTTGATTATTATCTAAAGGCTATTTTCTGCGTTGTTTCCTATATTCAATTGACAATCACCTGTATTCCCTACGGGAAGAATGGGTATATGTACATAAAGTGCCGGTACGGTTAGTGTTAAGTATATCAGATCCCAGGAAAAGATTTTGAATTTTTGAATTTTTGAATTTCGAATAGAGTAATGTATTTTTATTAATGCATTGAATGCTGAGGAACTTCTCGGTGACCGGCGATGCTGATATTAATTAAGTCTACTTTAATTAAATCGTAATAAATAGAATATTAATAAAATTAGTTTACTTAAATATTAATAGAAAAATGAAAGTATTAGGTGTAGAATATTAAAGAAATTACTTTAATCAATATTAATAAAAGTACTTTATTTAAATAAATGATAGAATGTTACGAGTAGCAAATGCACCAAAAGGCAGTTAAACAATTTTACCGTTTATGAAATGATTTTTGAAGGTAAACATAGATGAGTTATATGGATACAATCTTCGTAGAAAATTGTCATTTTTTGAATACGATATTTTTGCAAACATGCTCTTCTTACTGTTAAAAATTGGAATATAAGAAACATATTATTCGTTGAAAAAATGGAGAAGAGTCTGATTGAGAATGAAAAGTTTACGTTTGCATTTAGACGAAATAAGAATTGTAAAGAGCTGAAACGCGACACAATAGATATTTCTTATCTAACCCAGAAACAACAGTTAAAGTGGAACTTCCAAATTCCAGTTGACCAGTATCCATACATCCGCCTCGCATATCTCCCGTAACATCCACGCAACCTTATTCTCTTCTTGATCGCCCCATGCTCACCCAGCGCTCCTACTCTTCCTTCTCCCTTTTTGCCCATTTCCCTTCACGCATCAGTCCACCTCCGTCGACCAGAATCACTTCACCACGCACCGGTGTCTGTTCCGTGAACTCCTCTCTCGACTTTCACGAGAAGAAAGCCGCGAGAGCACCTCCCCTCGTTCCCGTTTGTTATCGCTTATTTAAATGTTACAGGTTAATACGGCTCCGCAGACGTCGATTAAATCCACCTGAGAGAGAGAGAGAGAGAATGAGAGAGTAAGAGAGAAAATGAGAGATGGAGAGAGAGAGAAACACAGAGGGGTGAGAGAGAAACACATACAGAAAGAGGAGAAGAGAGAAAAACACATACAGAGAGAGAAAAAGGGAGAGACAAGCTAAAAGAAGAGAGGGAGGGAAAGACACACACTGAGGAGGGGGAGAGGAAGACGCACACACACAGAAGGGAGGGAAAGGAAGAAAAACACACACGGAAAGGAAGAAAGAGAGAAAGAGGAGCGTGTAGCAAGTCGAGACGCGGCTCGAGACTCGATCGAAAGCGGCGATAGAATTCCACGGCGACGGTGAATCGACGTTTGCACGTCGGGAGGATACGATGCACGCCTATGGCCAAACAGTCAGAATGGTCAGTTATGCACGATCAAGATAAATGGCAGCTCGGCGAGGCGGCGTTCACGTCGTGCATGGCCACGGAATATCCCGGTGGACGTTATGGCTCTATGAAAATGTCTCTCCGAGCCGCGTCCGAGAGAATATGGCTCGTCGGCATTCGTCACTTTGCCCGTCATCGATTATACCCCGGACATGCTTCTGATGGAATCATTTATCGAACTGCACCGCATGCCGGATATTTCAATCGTTTCTCCTACCCTCTTTCTCTCGTTTTTTTCTTCTTTTTTCTCGTTTTTTAATGCCGGTACAAGTCTGCTTTTTCTTGGTGATGAACTTGGAGATATTTACATCGCGATACTCTGATAGGTGTGCACTTGCAACAGGTATCGTTAGAGATCTTCGTATGTTGAGAAAAATTCGTAATACAATTGTTTGGGCATTGATACAAGGATATTCACGTGATACATTTATATAAGTTTAAACTTAGAAAAACTGGTGAAAATATAAATTGAACGTTTGAAGAAAGTTATGTAAATTTGAAGACGTTCCAACGATGATGTGCAAAATTCCAGATTGGTGACTTTTCATTGGAAACGAGCCAAGAGGAAGGCTAGATAGGGCCCAGGATGATAAAGTTTTGAGGAAAATTATTGAAAACAGTTCACTGTAAGAAATATGAAATTTTGCCACATCCTCCTCTGTTCACTCGACTGTTCCTCAACACCTGCGCAATTTTTCAGCAAATAAATCATTCCAGAATGAAAACACTGCAAAACCAACATCCAAGAATTTTTTCACTCAGAAACTAATGATTTTCATAAATTTCAAACTACGTTTTAAAGAAACATCTATCTGAAGTTTCAACCCAATACAATATCCTAAAGACCTCATCGTCCGAACACTCACACTAATATAAAAAAGACGCACAAAAAAGAAATTTCACCTATATTTCATCCAAGTGAAACAAATCTTCAACCCAAATTTCGCCGCACAGGCTCGCACACACACACACACACACGCGCGCACAAAATAAAGAGAACCTAACTTAACCAGAAGAAGACGAAGCAAAAGGTGGTTCGTCCCCCACGCAACAAATCTGCAAGCTGGATAATCTCCTCCGGTGTTCGATTATCAATCGCGGTATCGTTATCCGGCCCGTAAACACCGTCACATTACCGTCCGATAATCGAGCACGTAATAACATCTGGCGGCAAATTGCTGGGAAAATAAAGAAGCGGCGGACCGCTCGGGCGGCTGCGTAAATATATGTAGAGCAGACACGATCCTTATATCCGGCGCTCTCGGTTCGTTATGCATCGACAGCTCGTTTCGCGCGAGCCGCTGTCTGCCCGTATCTCCGAGCAATCGGGCTCGCGAGCGGCGAAAATAATGCCCGCCGGCGACGAAACATTTGGAGGCCGCGACTTATCACCGTGGAACATCGACTGGAATGCATCGTAATTTACGGACACCGGAGAGGTCAGTCCGGTTCGTCGATACGGACCGTGAGGAGTAATGGCTGAAGGAGGAGGCCTGGTGCCACGGCACCAACGCCTGTTGGCCCCAACGTTCCTGCCCTTGTGTCGCCAACGCACGGAAACGCGTTCTATCCTCTGTAATTACGGTTATGGGGAATTTGTTGCGTGAAAATGCCGGCTCGGTGACGTAACGGTGATAAAGAGACTTTTTTCGCGGTTGTACAATGCGCTGCTTGGAATAATTAAAGGGTCGTGTGTTGCAGCTATTGCGTTAGCTAGTAAGGTAGATCATTTGTGGACATTCCCTTTTTGGGGGAAAAATGAAGCTCGGTGTTGGAAGTGAATTTTTATGTAAACGAAAAATGTGTAAAATTAGAGTAGTTTCGGGGTCACATATTGCAGCTATTTACACAATTTTAGGATAGAAGATAATGCCTATTTGTCTTTATATACCGAAGGGTTATTCTACCTGTGCTAGTTCATTCCAATTGTGCTAGTTAATAATTTTTGGAACTTGTTTCTGCAAGCGAAAAATGGGGTAAAATGTGTCAAATTATTTTGCCTTTTTGTTTGATGATTGTTTTAATTGAGTTCAATATTTTTCACAGTAGGTATAACGCATAGGTGAATAATATGTCAATATATGAAACTTATAGCAATTCTTTCCTTTCTTTCGGTTAGATGGCGTAATTGAACCATTTGCAACAGTAATTCTCTAATTGTTTTGAGCAGCGTAGTTTGGTAATGACATCTTAGAAGAAGAGTCGAGGGCAATAGTATTTGTTGAAGGTTTACCAAATTATGACGATGAAATGACGGTTCTGCAAGATTTATCCAATGGTTTAATTAAAATTTTCAGGCTTTGATAAACGTTGATCCGAAAAGACACTAATCCATGAAACGCTGCTTGAGTTTTACCATTATAAAATTATGATTACACGCTTGAACATAGAATTAGTTCCAAAATGGAGCACGTAGTTTCTCCTAGTGGACAATTTTTACTGATAAATGACAATTCGTTTAGCTTTATGTCGGAATAGCAACCCGGAAATAGTAAAAATTGAAGAAAACCTACTTCAACTCCGTTTAACCCTCCTACAATTGGATGATATAATATTTTTAGAGGAGTGATAAAGAAGATACTTTTTTGTTTGTGAAATTTGCATTAAAAAAGCCAACTGCGAATGGCGTAAAAGTTCCTTTTCTAGGGATACAATAACAATCGCAAAAATGACAGAAAGCAACAATTTTTCAGTCTTTGAAATGTCAATAAGCTATATAAACAAAAAGGTATCTTCAATCATTCCAAAATGAGAGCAGACGATAATTTTTCAATCTTCAAAGCCTGTGCAAACTGTCGAACAGACGAATATTCCCAACTGTATATTCCCTTATTTTTTAATTAACAGCTAATTGGATTACAGAAGTGACATTTCCCCCTTTTCACGTGAAACACATAAAGTCAGGCGTGTGTGATTAAACAAGTTGATTCCGCGAAGTTATTTCTACGACTATGTAGCCAATTACGTTCCCCATTGATCAAAATGCAACACAGTTGCATGCATTCAATTAAAGCGCGCAACCATGCATCAAAATCTCATTGACGTTGGTGCAAGAGCCACATGGAATATCTTCATCATTTACACAGCCGATACGTTTCGATTTTTCGCGTGGAAAAAATTACTGCGGCCAGGTTTTATTATGCTGCATACATCAAACTCGTTTTACGGCGTTCGTTTTATATGTGTCGCCAATGCCATAACTCTCCTTGTCAAATTACTATGCAGTCCGAACGGCACTGCTATTAAAATTGCACCGGCGCAGCTTCTTTTAATACAGTCGTCTGCGTTTTTCCAGTTTCGAAACACGTGATGGGGCGATTTTTCAAATTGTCAGCTTAAATTCTCCACTGTTAATCGCCGAATATTCAAATTTATACACCTCCTGCCACCAAGTAATCGCGTGTAAGTAGGTACGTATCTTGGAGCTTCTACCATCTCTTCGTTCACGCCACGTCTCGAGCAAATGTAATATGTTGCAAGATATCTCGAATTGCGAGCTTGAAGAATTTGGCGATTTTGTTGCGACAATAGCGTAGAAGACGAACACAGAAATCTTTGAAAGAACGAATTAACCCTTTGCACTCGAGAGGCGACATTATTACTCGGTAAATATTATAATTAATGTCTATGGGCCAAAATGTCCACTATATGTTAGAGGTCTAAATAGCGAAAGAACGAATCTCTGATGAACTGTTATCTGGTCTTGTATAATACAAAGATACGTTAAATATCGTATTGTTAATTTCTCTATTAACTTTACAAAATTTCATCCATTTAGCGAAGAAACTGTAATTTACTACTTCTCTGTAGCAGAAAGACACCTTCGAGAGCAAAGGGTTAACGATTGACCCTTTAATTACACCGAAGAATTAATTAACCATCGCTTGAATTATTTTTCAATCGGAAGTTCGTACAAATAACTTAATTCCGAGGTTGTCCAAATAATTCAAATTTAAAACAATAAATGTAGAATAAAATTTGTTCATCCCAGACTTAGATTTCGAGAAAATCTTCAATTTTTGAATTTTCGAAAAAGTAATTCGTAAAACTCACCCAAACATAGTATACAAAACGCAAACAGAGCAGGCATCGTAAATCATTCACCAAACGCAAATTTCCAAATTCAATTTTCCCAAAAACTAGGCTCGGTAGGAAAAAATCTTATTCCACATTTCTCGTTTATTTTTTTCATAGGGAATCGCTTCCTGCTCGCTTGTACCGTACTTTCGGCCGTAACCTGTGTACCGACAAACACACACACGTGTATACACGAGCGAACCGAGTGTGTTTACCATTTCGATTGCTGAATAGTCACTTAAGGCGAGCGGGTACGCTCCTCTGGAGCATTTCCACGAAAGATTCGAAAAGGGAGACGGCGTGGAAGGACGGACGCGACGCGGTTGCAAGCGGCTGCTGCTGGTCGGAACCGAATTATTGCAGCGGAGTGCAATCGCGCGCGTCGCTGTGTGTACGCAAATATGCGGGGCCGCGGATGACGTCACATCCGGCGTCTCGTTTTTCGCGGTGCGCACTTATCACGCTGGCGAAAGAGAAGGACGAGGAGAGAGTCGCGGGGGAATCGCCTTTATACGCCCACGCGACGTGCAACTGCAGGCGTCTCGTACGAACGCGACTATTTTGCTGTGTTACGCGCGTCGACGACCATCGTCGACGACGTTTTCCACAGATCACCGATGGTAACGGAGAGAAATGGTTGGGTTAGGCTTGTTGCAGGTTTTCCTGTTTTGTGAGAGTGTGGAAAGGTTTTTTGTTCTGTTTGTTTTACGGGTGAGTTAAAGGTGAGACTTTGGGGGTGTTGGGGGAGTAATTGACAATTTTTGGGGAATTGATATTTCGGAGTAAATTTTAATAGCAGTTCTGTATTGGGGCTGAGCAAATTTTCAGAAATATTTATGGTGTAAATTATAGGTACACTCCGGTTTGTATGTGTCAGGACACTTATTGAATTCGAAGAATACTGAATTCTAGTGAATTCTATTGAAATTTATCGAAGTCAACTAAATTCTACTAAAATCTAAGTGTGCTAGAATCTACTGAAATCTGCTAAATTCTATTAAAATCTACTGTATTCTACGAATATCTGTTGAAATTTTTTGAAACCTTCGGAAATCTACTAAAATCTACTGAAACCTATTGAATTCTAGTGAAATCTACTAACTCTTACTAAAATCTATTCAATTCTACTGAAACCTACTAAACTTTTCAGACGCCAACCGAAATCTAAAATCTCCCAAAATCTACTGAAATCCACTTACCGAATACAAAACAAGTGTCATTCTCCTTACGCACATATTCAATACTTAACCGAAAGTTCGATGTTACACTGAAACTACAATAGAGATAAAATAACGCTTCCATGTTCCAGGCGAAAGATAATCTCCCTTCCTCCTTCGCCGTGATCGTGTCAAAAACGCATTTCCGAGCATCCACGGCCGGAATCGACGAAACAACCCGAGCTTCCTGTTCGTTGCATGACGACAAAAAGCTTCCGTATTATTACTCACTGATACGTTCGTGACGTTCGTAAAAATGCAACCACGATGGAATTTAATATTCCCCACTGTCCGTATCGTCTTCTCGTCGATGACTGCGTAACGTTTGCCTCGTTACTCGAGATACACACGTTCCTGAATATTGTGCAAATTACTGGGAAACAGGCAGCTCGTAGTGTATTGTAAAAATAGTCGAGGAATTTTCACGCGAACAGAGGTATATTGTATAAGAGACTAATAATAAACGTTGGATTTCTCGTTCTCTCGTTGACGAAGGAGTTAGCAGGAAATCTTAACGATTGATCTTCGTATCGTTGCACGATCGTTCCGGGGGAACGGTACACGCGTGGTCAATAAGAGAGTCGGTTCAGGTATTATTGCCTTGCGGCACGACGCTTACTTGCATCGCAAATAAACAGCCGGTAGACGAAACAATTAAATCCAACGGCAATCACGCTTTTGTAAATGGATCCGCGACGCGGCGATCGTTTGTAGCACCGCGTATGATCTCGCTGATAGCGTGGATGAATATTTGGAGGGAATGTTGATCATTGAATGTCAATTGGGAAATTAATAATTCAGTGTTTGTAACTGAGGTTACTTTCATTCTTGTCTGCTAATTATAATTCAGCAAACCGAAGTAACAGGTTAGGAATATTGGTAATTAGTTGGGTTAGGTTAGGAATATTGGCAATTAGTTAGGTTATGTTGGCAATATTGGTAATTGAACATTAATTAAGAAATGAATTAATCAATTTTTTAAGTCACTTTTATTCTTGCGTGTTAATTATAATTTAGAAAATCAGAGGGTTAGGTTACGAATATTGATAATTAGTTAGGTTAGGTTACGAGTATTGGTAATTGAATACTAATTAAGAAATTAATAATTCAACGTTCGTAATTAAGGTTACTTTTACTCTTGTCTGCTAATTATAATTGAGAAAATCAAGGGACTAGGTTAGGTTAGGAATGTTAGTAATTAGTTAGGTTAGGTTGGCAGTATTGGTAACTAAATATTAATTAAGAAATTAATAATTCAATGTTCCCAATTAAAGTCACTTGTATTCTTGTACGCTAATTATGATTCAGAAGGTCGAAGGATTTATGTAAAAATTCGAATAGGAAAAAATGGGAATCCCTAGCAATTTTGCGATACTTTGACGAGAACGTAAAAAATTGTTAAAGAAAATACGAAAACAGGTACTCGGCTCAAAATTCAAATTTCAAGTTTGAAAAGTTACTAGTGGGTTATTTTTGACCCAGTCGGTCCTTCCAGTGTTGGAGAAACGGTGGTCCAAGTCTTTGGAAAGGGCAAATAAGCGGTGCGCGACAATTAAGCGCACACGGTGCACCTAAGGAATTCGCGACGAGATGTGCGGTCCTGGCGAGTTCCCGTTGTGTGTGCCCGCGCTTCTTCGTGCACACATCCATCGTGGCCGGTGCCTGGGAAGAGTAAAGAGCGCTGTGCTCGGGTTCAGGGACAAGTTTGTGCAATCGGACGACATCGCGGTTAAGACAAATATTGTAGGTCAAATATCGCTGCCGCGGCAATTGTTGATGCAACCGTGTGTTGTGCCAGGTTCGGTTGTTGTTGCAACCATGTTGGCTTTCGCATTCCATCGTGGCCAATATTTGTCGTCTTTTTATGATTGGACATTACCGATGAAACAAACCTTTCTTTTTTTTGGACATCTCTTGAATCTCAGAAGTTTTCGAATTTTTGAAATGTTCTCGAAAGCCAGTGTTACATATTCGATTGCAAATGGTGAAAATGGGCGATGGAGCACGTTTTATTTCGAATTTGTGTGGGAAATGGACAATTGCGTGAAAATGCAGGAAATAAATAAAAGTGAAAAACAGATTACTTAATTACAGAATTACGAAACATACGTCAGCTGAACTTCTGACGTTTCTTCTCATGGTAAATCTATGTATTAGAAAATATTCCAAGCAATAAAATGAAAGTTAAAAATTTCTCACTTATGACATTTGTGGCCATACATATATTTTCTTGTGGTAGAAAATATTGAAATAAAGACAACCACAGTAATCTTTTTCTACCAATCATTTACTAGGATACTCATTATCAGGAATAGTAATTTTCCTCTGACTTACTCTTTATTCTTCATTCTTCACACTGTGTCACGCACCCTCGACGATTAAATAATAACATCTGAACACATGTCAATCTTGCTCGGAGCAACTGCAAAATCTAATTAAAAAATGACTCAAAGGTCCAAAAAATATCTCCTCATCGATCACCAAATTGCACATAAATTTCGTAATCGAGCGGAATTTTTACCGATCGAATGGAAACCAGTCGAAATGTAAGTATCAACGACAAGTGAAACTTGTTCAATTGCACAAAGATGAAAGAAACACACGTACGCAGAGATCCCTTAAAAAGTACGTTGAACTTTCTCAAACGAATTCCCATCTTCTGCTTCCTCGTCTCTCCCTTCGTTTAGCCACGCAGCGGCGTATTTCGATGCTTGATTTTTCCACACTGCGAGAATCCTACGATTCGTTAACGCGCCCCGAAAAGAGATAGGAAGGAATTCGAAAGAAGCTGAAGACCTCCTGCTTGGTTAGGGTACCACGCCTACGTTACCTTTCAAACGTTCCTTCCTCTTCGGAAGAAAAATGCCCGCGCGCAGGTTCTTTGGCGAAGAATAAATATCGCTAAATCATCGGTTCGTTGAAAAGTCTAACAATCCTGGCCAAGGGCCCCGCGAAATTACGGCATTGTTAGGGAAATTTCTCTCAGTGTTTAACTTTCAGCCGAGGCAAGACTGTGTGCCGCATTGTCGCGTTTCGAAAAGGTGTACGCATATATCCGTCGCGGCCACGTCTTTCGCGAATATTTTGCAGTACGTTGAACTCGAACCTTTTCTTCGCCGCGGCTCGCTGAAAAATTTTCCTTTCTTGTTTATGGATGTCACCGTGTTCGCCTTTCTTTTTTTTTTTTTTTTCCCTCGTGAATTTTCTTTTTCGGTTCAATTTGTACGTCGTTGGAGAGAAAGGTTTGTTGTTCGAACAGTTGTATTGTTCGTATTCTTACGAGTTTGTAGAGGTAATTTGTATTGTATTCAATACACTGTCACATTTAAGTGTTTTAGATACTTTGGTGTGTTTGGGAGAGTATGAAATTTGTGTCAAATTTTGACCACTGTGTTAACTAGCATTCGAAATAATACTTGACGTCAATTAGTGCAGATGACAGAATAGTAGAAAAATTGATAGTAGAATAGTAGAATAATTTATTAAATATAATATGCAAATTAAATATTATAAATTTAACTAATATCCACCTACTTATAAACCAAATAAAAATCTATAAAAACCCATAATATAAACAAATTAAACAATCATTAAAATACAACTCCCGATTTAATAATACAATACTTAAAGCCTACATACCATAAACATACAGGTGTGGTGACTCGAAATAATTTTTTACGCAGTGATTGTTTATTGTTGGAGATTTTGGGCGACTGAAATATGCATTTTGTAGTGTTAGATAAATGAAGAAATTTAAAGTATTTGTAGCATTTCAATTTTAAAAATGGAACGAACAATTTCAACACACTTCAAACTTCTCTCAATATCTTTCTTTTACCATTTTTCCCATTTCTAATTTAGCACTATTGTCATTACATACTTCATACCCTGTGACTGTATAAAATTTAAGACTTTAAAAGAATAAAGTGAGCAATTTGAAAAACAAGATGTTCTCACATCTAAAATTTTGGATCTTCCTTTTACCATTTCTCATCTATCCTCACTGCCATCATAAATAACAAATTACACTATAATTTACACTCCACGAGTGCACAAGGTTGAAAACTTCCAAAGACCAAAACGAACGATTTCACTATGCAAAATCTATCAAACTGCTTTCGATACCATTCTTTTACCATTTTTCCCATTTCTCACCTATCCTCACTCTCATCATAAATAACAAATTACACTATAATTTACACTCCACGAGTGCACAAGGTTGAAAACTTCCAAAGACCAAAACGAACGATTTCACTATGCAAAATCTATCAAACTGCTTTCGATATCATTCTTTTACCATTTCTCCCTTATCGCTATTACCATCGCGTATATCACGCTCTAGTATGCACAAAAACTGCCATCCCCTCGGTTCTAGGCAAAAAGGAGAAACGAAAGGGAAACGATTTCAGGTGAACCCGTCGTTCGTTTTCGAGGCGCAGAACGGGCGCGAGAAAAACGTCTTCGTGACGAACGAAAGCGCGTCGATGCGATTCTTTGCCGGGCCGCGCTGGTGGGTGTGGGAGCGAATGCAATATTGTGCACCCACGTGCAACCGCTAAGCCTATAACTCACGAGCGGCGTGCGCGTACACATGCACGCGCGTGTACACAGGCTCGCGACAAAGCGCACCTTGGATCGGGACACCGCGAACCTTGAATTCGCCGTGTGTGCTTGGCGCGTGCATATATAACGAATGCACTCCACTGGGATTGACCGGGGCCCCGTGTGTGCACCGGTTCTCACGCGATGCACCGCGACGCGACGCCGAGCCGCCACGAACCGGCATTTTCTACCGAGGGATTGACATCGACCTCTCTCGCGAATCTATTCCGCGAACCATTAGGTGTAACTTTCTTTTTCTTTTCTTTTTCCAGTTGAATTCAGTAGGTACTTGTTTTTGATGAAATTCAACGTGATATGTTGTTGGTGAAAAATTGAGAGTTCGGGAAAATGATTGGATGTCGTTGAATTGGAAAATTTTTTGGGTGTTTGAGAAAGAAAGCTCTTTTTGGAATTTTCTTTGAAGTGTACGTGATGTGAATTTGGAGCGAAATTAGTTTTTGGAGATTTTTTTAAGGATATTTGGTGGTCTTTGAAAGAAGTTTGAGATGAGTCTATTCTGAGTGAAACTAGATATATTTGCGGAGTATCTATTGTGAGCTGAACGAAAGAAAATTTGAGAAAATTGTGTTTTGAACGAAACAAAAAAATTTGAGAGGAGTCTATTCTGAAGTAAACAAAAAAATTTGAGAAGAGTGTATTCTGAGTGAAACAAACCAAATTTTAGAATAATCTATTCTGAAGCAAACAAAAAATTTGAAAAGTGTGTCCATTTTGAACTAAACAAAAAAATTTGAGAAGAGTCTATTCTGAGTGAAACAAACCAAATTTGAGAACAATCTATTCTGAAGCAAACAAAAAGATTTGAGAAGTGTCCATTCTGAACTAAACAAAAAAATTTGAGAAGTCTACTCCGAGCTAAACAAACAAAATTTGAGTAAAATCTGTAGAATGTGAGCTAAATGAAAAAAAATTTGAGGAAAGTCTGTTCCGAGCTAAACAAACGAAAATTGAGAAAAGTTTATTCTGATCTAAACAAGGAAAATTTGAAAATAGTCTATTCTGAGCTGAACAAAAAAGAATTGGAAACATTCTGTTGTGAGCCAAACAAGCGTATTTAAATACTGTTTCAAATTTATTGTTTCCATCTTCCTTCTGCTATAACAACAAACTTTTATCTACGAAACGCTGCTAAAGAGAAGAAACGGTTTTGCGGTTCTCCCCAATCTCATTCGCGTTGCAAGCACGCTTTTGATAATGCAAAGGATACTTGCCCGATAAGCGTAATTAACGTTATAGGAAGTGGTCACCGCAGAAAAGTTATCCCCAACGAATTATTCTGATTACGTAGCCTATTCGAACTTCTTCTATCCGAAGGAGACCTTCGACTATTCGCATTATGTAAGTTACATTTTTTTTTTCTTTCAAATGGCGTCGTTCAGACCCGTTCACTGTGATTCCACGAACGTTTCATAAGACCTCCATTTACCGAACGGGAAAACGATTGATTTTACTTACGATTAGTTGATTGGATGATGACTGGGGTAATTTATGTGGCTGGTACGAGGAGCCACTACGAATTTCTACATTGATTAATTAATTTGTTTAATTGAATATGCATTGTACAGTGTGTGCGGTTGTGCTTTAGCGGAGATTAGAGTGAAATGATTATTTTTATGGAAGATCGTCCTTGTGTTTCTCCAATGTGAAATTCGAGAATTTTTCATTGCTTTACTGAATAATTGTGCTGGATAAAAATTTGATTGAAATTTGCAGGTTATGTGAATTCTTTTTTTTTTTGGACTTTTACTTGGGTCGTTTGATAAGTTCTTGGAATTAACGTAGCTTTGAAATTCATAGTTTATCGAAGACTTTTGTTTGTTGCATAAAGAAATGTAACGTAATTGAAAAAATGCAAGAAGTGAACGGTTTTAACAGTGAATTTAAACTAAACTGACAATAATACGATTAATAATGAGACGGTATATTATAAGTTAACACTTAACATAATTAGAAAGTTAGAATGAAATTAAATGAATATCTACGTATTATCTAATATAGTTAGGTGAAAATTAATTTTCTTACAGTGATTGAAAGAAGATTGTAGCAAATGTAAGAAACTTTGTTACTAATGTACTAATTAATATATAATTATTTTCTTCTAAATTGAAATTTTCTTAATTGATTTCTGTTCTATGTAATTTTTCTCCATTCGCTAAATCTTAATGTGAGTATGATTACTCTTATTTGTATTCCGAACGCCGTAACTAAACGATACGTTAACTATTCGACATTTTAATCATGTAAAAGTTGCATGACAATCTTTCAACTATTTTACGTTTATCGTGTGTATAAATCACATTCTCATTACAAATTGTCTTTACATACCTCGGATGATTAATTTGAGCTAACATCTGTCTAATGTTTGCAACTTAAATTTCTTTGTATCACAACAATTTTCTATCAAATCTCTCTCAACATTAAAAATCAATTTTTGAAATATTAAATTTCTCTTAAACTATACAAATCTCTGCCCACACTTTCGCTCTGTTCCACTACTATCCCAAACAACACCAACCAAAAACGGTTCATATTTGAAAAGGCAACATCGGAACACAAAACTAAAAATACTAGCCAGTTCAGAATAAAAGAAAAGGGAACGAAAGAAGTAACCACGCGTAAAAGTGAATCCATTTGGTCGATTTTCCAAGCGCGTAAAATCCTCGAGAATACAATCACGCGTAACACGCGCCGCGCATTAAAGACCCATTTTTACCATTCTCCGTTTCCACGTTGAATCACGCGTAAAAATAACCGCATTTTCTGGCCGCCAATCATCCAGTTCCAAGAAACGATCGACGAATTTCCCCGTTTGATTTGCACAGCCGCAAAGGAAACACAGTCACAGATAGAAGAATGGAAGAAAAAAAAAAGGTTGAACGTGTACAATAACCTTCTCCCGAATTAAATTCATTTTTATCCAGACTCCCGATAAGGCGGACGCGATTGCGATTCATTCACATTTCGCAGCTGACCACAGGACACGTTTTATCAGGCGAAAGATTAAGAGCAGTGGAACTACAAAAATACACGCCCCACGCTCTCCGATGCTCTAATTTATATCGGCGCATATGGTCACGAACATGTGAATCCTGAAGGCGGCTTTCTGAACAGCTCGGGGGAAAAATCGGAGTAGAAAACAGATGTTTTCCACGGCGACGAACCTAAGTCCTTTAAATATTTTGACGGCCACTCGAGAAATCCTCGAGAGCCTGCCTCTAAATTCCTCCCTCGAAGATCCACCTGATCCACATCTTTCTTGTTTATCAAGTAGCGAATGATTAGTGGTCGTGATGAACGATTTCTGTGCTTTCTTTCGCTACTCGACACGGTGCAGCCACGACTTGTGCGCTGTGGGAAATTATTTTCTCTCCTTCTCCCTTATTTTTTTGCTTCCGAAGGAGTGTTCAAATTTTTGAAAGCTGAGAAATTGAGAGTTAGTGGGAGAAAGTAATTATATCGAGTTTGGTTACTTGAAATTTTTGTATGCTGGTTAATTTAAGATTTAAAGGGTCAATAGTGCAGTAATTAAAGGGTTAACGTTGTTTATTCCTGGTGAACGGTGATTCTTTCTTTCTTATCTTCTTTTTCTACTTTGGAAGTGGTATTTAAACTGTTTAGAGCTGAGTAATTTTTTCTTAACTTTTATTTCAGAGTCAATATCTCCGGAAAATTATTCTACTGAGTTTAGTTAATTTAAGATTTAAAGGGCCAGAAGTGCAGTAACCAAAGGGTTGACGTTTTGTTGGTTGCTGATGAATTATAATTGTTCCTTTCCAGTGTTTGGTAGTTTCTCATAGTCTGCCTGAGATCTTGAAAAACCTTGATAATTTGAAAATTCTTGAATTCTTCTGTAAAGCGAAGGGAAGGGAATTTTCATTGCACTCTGGACAAATCTTTGAAATTGGAGAAAATTATGATTCTGAAAGTGCTGTGACAGGTTCGTTACTTTTAGAACGTATAATCTTGGCTGTGACACGTTCATTGATAGTTTGGTATCGAGGGTGATAGAGAGCTTGGTACTATCATCCAAGGCCAGAAATATTTCTTGGAGATAGTAGTTCGTGGAACTCGTTCAAATTATATTTTAAATGATACAGTAGCTTGTCATTTTAAGTACAAAACGATAATCGATTTTGGTAGAAAAACATGAAAATTTCTTCATTCAGCAGTGGTACAAATAAAATGACAATCGTGAACGATAAAAGAGTACATCGAGCAAATAGAAGGATAAACTAAAGGCAATAAAAGAACAGACGATAAAATTAACAAACACGTTGATATGTGATAAAATGATAAAACGAAGAACGTCAAAATTTTCATATTGTTAACAATAAAAAGAAATAATGTTACTTCCTGTCGCATTGATCCGATAAAATCAATAATATGATTTTCTTCAATTTTTAATTTGTCTAATTAAAGATTCGATACTTTAGTATAATATTAATATAACACAATTTTCTCACTGTGGTAAAATAACGAATCAGATTTTGTAAGTCACACATTTGAGTATGGCAAACCTGTTGCAATCAGTATTAAAAACAAGTGTTGAATTTTACGTACATAAAAGTACAGTGCAAAAAATATTTGAGTAGAAATGGATTTTACCTCTCCTAAAAAATTAAGTTCTGCAAATTCCCTAATTTACCAGAGAGATAAGGATATGAAGCATGCCCAATCTCTGAACAATCGAACTACCCTAAAGAAGAATCCAGGCAGAAAATGAAAAAGCGAAAAAATTGTAATTTCAAAAATATTTGGGTAAAAGTAGATTTCACACAAGAACTCAAAAGTATTTTTCCCTCTTCGGGAAAATCATCTTTCGCAAATTCTCTTTCTGCCAGAGAAATAACGATCTCATAAACTAGGCCCAGTCACTGAACAATCAAACCACCCTACGGAAAAATATGAATTTAATTTAAAAAATATTTGGGTGAAAGTAAATTTTATACGAGCAGTCAGCAATCATCTTTCGCAAATTCTCTCTTTACCAGAGAACGAAAAACACCATAAACCAGGCCCAATCGAACTTCCCTACAGAGCACTCCGCCTAGAGAATCAAAAAGCGAAAGAATGAAGGGAGGTCCGTAATTAAAACAGAGCCAATAAAACGTCTCCCTCTCTCCACGGTTCAGACCATCAGTCTCCGTCTCACCTTCTTAAACTCTCTACCCAGCTAGCAGAGACGAAGAAGCCTCGGAAGAGGAGAGACACAGCAAAGAAGAAGAAGAAGAGGTCCCGGTGGGCATCGAGGAACGACTGGATTCCTGCTCGGCCTCTCTCTATCGCGGCCGAATTGTCGGCGATGCTGCCAGCGAGAAATACAAAAGGGGAGTGCCCAGACGACGACGAAATCGAAAGGGATAGCCGGCCTGACCGGCCAAGAGTGGCATTTAAAGTCATTTGTGCTACGTGACGTAATGTGCGGCTGGCCTGGCTGCTGTTGCTGCTGGTACCATCGAAGGAAGGTCCACGCGAGCTAACCGGGAATTCAGAAGGGGGAACCGTGGAAAACACGTACACGTAGACGTTCCACGGGCTTTCATGAAATTTCAGGCTTGGACGATTCGAAAAAGACGATCATCCGACGAGGATATATACATACGTATTTTTTTCTTTCTTTTCTTCGCGCGACGAACGGATAGCGTTATGTGTTCGTTAAGGGAGGAGATAGGAAACGAGAGGAGGCTAGAGAGTAGAGAGTGTGTATATCTGGTGGAATCGTGACGCGTTAATTAGATGGCCCTACGTAGTTGGGAGAGGTCTTTAGGAAACAATGGTCGACGTTTACGGGGAGAACTCACTGGCTGGGAAGATGGAGTGTAGGATGATTGTACTTGGTGTGCGGTTTGTGTGGTGAAATTGTGATAGGATTGGTGTTTGCTGATGACGGTGGTGGGTATGATAGGGTATTGTTGAGAATTGCTGAGCTTGGAGCTAATTGGTAGAATGAAATTTTTTTTAATTTTTGACTATATTGACTGTCCTGTTTTAGGATTTTTTAAGCATTGAAATTACATCGTTGTACTCGAAATAAAACTTTCGTCAACTCGAATTATTTGTCGCACGTTTACCTCTGCAACTCGAATTCAGAAGAACTCCGACCTCTACAAGTCCATGTTAATTTCTACGTATCAGTCAATCGATCCAATAGGATCAACGGTTCAACGATCGTCAATTGTTTATTTCTTTATACAGACAAACAGTGTATGCGTTTTGTTCACAGAAAAGCAGTTTGCTGTGAAAGATCAAAGGAATAAGTCAGTTCTACAGTTTCCCATTCTTTTCTCCAAATTGTACGTAACAAAATGAATGCCAAACTCAAATGGAAAACGTTACCATCGGCCGATAAAATAAACACAATTTTGAAACAGTAAAAACTGGATCACGAATGATAAAGGATATCGCTAATGACCTCTCCTACTCGAAAACACGATAAATCGAAGATTTTCTCCCTTCCCTCAAGATTCAAGTTATCGACTGTACTCAAATTTACTCTCTTCTTCGTCCTCTGACACGTACAACGAACGTCATAAGTAGAAAATCTGGCAGGATCGATCATGTTCACGTTTGTTTATCCCCTGAAAGGAAGAATCACGGTTTCAGAGAGGAACAGGTGATGCTTCGTATTTCGTGACGAGCCGGAGAAAGATTTCTCGAGGTGCCGGAGGCTTTCGAGGAACTCGATCGGAACTCTAGACTAAGAAGGGTCGTGTTGGGGTAGGCTAGACCGAATCCTAAGCGTTCTAGGCCTTAAATCTAGTCAGATTAGACCGGGTGTAGCGCCTTTAATCTGGCCGCGTCCCAATGAAAGGCTGCGGTAGAGACACTGCGGGCAAAATGAAAACGTATGACTTTAAAAAGATGAGAGGGCATCCCCTTAAGCATTCCGGGGATCACGTTGCGACTTTGGGAAACGATTTTCCTTAGAGATTCGAATCGAACGGAATTCTCAGGGCTCGCGTGAAGAATAAACGATGAAGTCGTTACGAAATTTTGCGGAAGGGAGAGATTTCACGGGATCTTTGTTCTTGGAAGTTTTCGGAAATTATTTAAATTGTTTTCAAGATTTTTAGATTTTCGTTCGTTGTTGCAGGGGAGAGATTTGACGGGATCTTCGTTCTTGGAAGTTCTTGGAAATTATTTAAATTGTTTTCTGATTTAAGTCGATTGGGTTTTCTGTTTATTCTAAGATTTTTTCTTTTGGAATGAAAATTTTTGATGAACTGTTTTTTTTTTCAAATTTACATAATAATTGAAAATTATGTTTGGTATTTAAAAAAATCTACTTCGACATTTCTTTATAAAATATTCTTTCGACAGAGATTCTTCTATCGCATTTATGACACTCATTGCTGTGGTTGTATAACACGTAAATATATTTTATAACAATAATTTGATAATAACTATAAACACACGTAAAAAGGAATAATGATAATCTGATCAACGGTCTCTTATTATATCTCGCAATAAATTCTCACGCACTCTCTGATATCAATAACAACGCGGTTCTACTGTTTTACTCCCTGTTTCCCTGTATGATCCGCTCGTTTTCCAAATCTCGAGACGATTCGACAAACACACTACATTCACGCCATCACTCACAACATGCCAATTAAACCAATTCCACAATTGTCACATTCGGTAGATAAAAATTGATGCTTTCCAAAAATTGACGATACAGAAAATTAATTTTCACTTTGTCAAATATATTTAAAATACATAAGAGAGGAGGGAAAAATATATAAATAAGACTGAATTAGAACCAAATCATTCAGATAGAGAGAACCGGAGAAACAATGCTATTTTTCGCTCAGATACAATTTAAAGAAAAAAGAAATATCAAAAATGTATTTCACAAAATAATTTCCTTGGAGAAATCGTTCCTCGAAGTTCCATATCAACCATCGAATAAAGAAAGTATCTCTATTTCACAAATCCTAGTGATATTAATTTTCTCATTGACAAGTGAAAAATGGTGCAATAACTCGAAAATTTTGCAGCCTATCCGCGTGCCAGGAAGAAAATCGAGGGGCAAGGAAACGAGTTACAGCATCAGGTCTGTGTTTCCTGAGAATCCATAAGCGGTTATTGTACAACCTGTGTTCAAAGTACTTTAGTCTACACCTCCTTCGATTTTTGCTCTATGCTAAGAAGTACATTCCACGTTGCCTAGTCATCTCAAGTTAGCGCAGCATAATGCGCAGCTCTGCAGACTGGCCAGGCTTGCAGCCTCGATAAAGAAGTGCCCGGTTATTTAACGAGACTTTGATCTTCACGAGGAAACGAGAAACTCGAAGGTCTGCCAAGTGGCAAACGGAAATAGCGTACTTTTTAACCCCTTTGTCCCTTGAATCAGGAACATTTTCAATCGGAAAAAATGAATTTTTGCGATTGGAGCATTCCAATGGTGCTTGCAGGGATGTTCTTTTGTTGTTCCATTAGTACAAATTTAGAAAAATTGGTTAAATATTTTTTTTTGAGAAGTTAATGAATTATTGTATTTTACCTAACATTTTTTAATATCGTTTGATATTTTTTTTTTTGAAAGATTTGTTGCAGATCCATTTAAATGCCTCGGTCTTGTGAAACGGGTTTTTTGAAGACTTTGAAGCAAATTTTTGGAAACTACCTTTTTCTCTATTTAACGATATGAAATTTTGATGGTTTCATTGTTTATTCCATCTCTGGATCGCTTTAAGTTTGCTAATGCGCAATGTTTTTGTATAATATCCTTTGGTTTTGTTCTTCTCCTGTGAAGTGTGCAGTTTGGACTTTTCCTAGTTTCAATTTTCAAGTCTTCAATAACTCCTAACCTTCAAAATTATTACTACATACTTCTCTGATTTAATCTTATCAATCAGTAAAGAAAAATAAGAATTTCTTAGACTTTAATATTGAAACTTACCAATTCTCCTCTAAAATGTGCAGTTTGGTCTTTAGCAGATTTTCATTTTCAAGTTTTCAATAACTCCTAACCTCGAAATTATGAATAAACACGTCTCCAATCTAATTGCATCAATCAGTAAAGAAAAATACGAATTTTTCTAAACTTTAATAGTAAAATAACTAAAAAACCTGAAACGAGAAAATCTGTGAACACGAACTGAGCAAACCAATCCATATCTGACGTCATTGAGAAACAACAAGAAACAATTCTCTCTTAACACGACAAACAGCTTGTTGTCACCTTAACCGACCGATGGTCGAAAAAAGTATCGTTTCTCTGGTCATGGAAGGGTAACAACCCGTTAATAAATAAGTAAAGAGACGAAGAAGAGCGTGCAACGGGGGTTAACAAACGCTTCCCCACCACGTTGGCCATTAGTAAGCGTACCGTCCGTGAACGGTTTCTGAGAAACGAGCGAGAGAACCGGGGCCAGCCGAAGAGGAGCATCACAGAGGGAGAGAAAAGGAGGATAGTCGGCTGGTTACGTTAGGATAGGTTGGACCGTTCGTCCAGAGGCCCTGGAAAGGGCTGGCGCTACGAGTCCTAGCCGTGGACCAACCTTTAAAGGCGCTGCTAGTAAGTACGCCAACGTGAACCTCCTGAGAAATATACCGTCGAATTTGCCTACCTTTTCCCTTCAATTATGGCAAAAGTCGACGGTACAAAAGGGCGAAATTTTCTTGTGAATAATTCCAGAGTGTGCAATATTGGAGAATTTTTTGAAAATTTTTCTCTATAATTCACTTATACAATTAATTACCGTCGAATTTGCGTACCTTTTCCCTTCGCTTATGGCAAAAGTCGACGGTACAAAAGGGCGAAATTTTCTTGTGAATAATTCCAGAGTGTGCAATATTGGAGATTTTTTGAAAATTTTTCTCTGTAATTACTCGTGCAATTAATTACCGTCGAATTTGCCTACCTTTTCCCTTCGCTTATGGCAAAACTCGACGGTACAAAAGAACGAAATTTTCTTGTAAATAATTCCAGAGTGTGTAGTATTGAAGAATTTTTTGAAAATTTTTCTCTATAATTCACTTATACAATTAATTACCGTCGAATTTGCGTACCTTTTCTCTTCGCTTATGGCAAAACTCGACGGTACAAAAGGGCGAAATTTTCTTGTGAATAATTCCAGAGTGTGCAATATTAGAGAATTTTTAAAAAATTTTCACTGTAATCACTCGTGCAATTAATTAAAATTAATCCAAGACATGATAGGCAAATCGCACCAAGGCAAAAATATGAATCATTCGAGAGTGTGTTTTGGAGAATATGTACTCGAGTAGGTTATTTTATTTAGAATGATCAGCAGCAAGACGAGGAACGATTCGTTGGCAAGTTTGTTAATGTTCGTCTTCTTTTTTGATAAATATTATTGTTCGATTTGCAGGTACTTAAATAATTTTTTTTTGTAGTTTTGTCGTTGGGATGGAAGAGATTGATATACGAGCGTTGCTTTTGTGGTGTAAGAGGATATGTAAGGGGAGCAAATGGAAGCTTTGATATTTCTATTGTTAAGCTGGGAGTTAAAGCTGAATGATACTCTTTTGGTACTTTGTGTAATGATTATAATTGATGGTTATTGTGTTGCTTCTGTTCTATTGTACAGGGTGGCTAGTAAATCGTAGTACAATTAATGATTCAGATTTTAAGTGGTGATTTTAACGATTGAGAATTCAGATTGCTTGTGAAACAATTTTCTTTTTTTTTTTATTGTTAAAGCTATTTCGATTTTATCTTGATCGTTTATTTTGTAAAATAACACGAAGCAATTATTTTCAATTATGAATAATACACAATTTGTAAAATTCGTCACATCCACTCGATTCTTCTGTTTCCAGCACTTTTCGCTTCAGACAGTTCACTCATTTCTATACTACCATATCAATATTAAATCTGCTACATATTACGTAGCATAATTTCAACTGACAGTTTGACAAAGCTTCTATATTTCTTATTTAGTAATTTTCTTAAAATGAATCACCTTTTTATCGATTGTATCTACTGTAGTTTTACCAGACACCCTGTAGACCTAAGAAAATTCCAGAACAATTGAACAATATTCACAAAAATACCTCAAAAGAGTATCTACAAAGTTATTAATTGTATTTTAACCAATAATAGAGAGAAAATCAGACAGGTGTAAATAGACACGAAATTTTTCAAAATTTTCAAAGTATACAGATAGAAATAATTTCTCTGTTATAACACAATAATAGAAAGAAGATCAAATCAGTGTAAATAGACACAAAATTTGTCAAAAATGTACAGATACAAAAAATTTGTCTGTTACAACACAATATTACCATTATAACGGAACAGAACGTACAAATGTCATTGTTTACGTTGAAATGATAAGAATCGATCTCGTGACTACTACTGCCTCTATAGCATAGTCTACACAGCCGGGTCAAAATGACCCCAGCGAGGGTTAACCTGCCCGCATCAGCGAGAACAGCTCGTCTCGGCGCCTGGATCGTGCCACGTCGAAAAGTAGGAAGCGTCACGGCGGAAGAAGAGCAATGCGGGCATGAAATCGAGCATTTAGTCGAATGCTTCATTCTGTTTCGGGGGAATCGCGAGTAGAAATTTTAGGAACCGTTGTGAGATCGTTGGAACGTGAATAAATTAGGTTATTCTGTGGAGAATTCATTGTAACAAACAGTCGTACCTGTTTTAGTTACAATTTGTCGTGTAACATCTTGAAAAAAATTTGTCTCGTGTAGAAAATTATACGGATTTAATCTTCTATATTTTTCACGAGATTTTCGGAGTATCGGAAAGATCGAAGGACGTTAAAGCTCCTAGGTATTTCATTTGACCAATTTCTAAGAGAAAAATCAAGGATTTAACAGGTTTGTCAATTTTTATTTCAGGGAATTGTCGTTCTTTTGTCAAATTTATCGAATCTTTGAATCTTAAAAATACTTACGACCGCTGAGATCTGTGAATTCCTCGGAAATCTCGAAATAATGGAAACACGTTCTCAACTAATTTTTCAAAAGAAAGAACTCTCATGTTGCTGATAATTACATACGCAACTTACGTTCAAATATTGACCAGTGATAAATTTGATTTATAGAGAAATTTTTATTTAAATTAACGAAAGTTTGGACAATAAAAGTTTCTTTAATCTTTGAAAATGACATGCACTCTGTAGAAATTTATCACCTTCGAAATCATTGATAATTCATTTTTCTCACAGACTTTCGTCGAAATTAAGTGTAATTTTTCAGATATGCAGGTATCTTCGTCGTTGACCTACGCTGAATCGACATATTTCTGATCCAGCTAACAACTTGCACTCGGAGTAAATTGCAGGTATTGATGGGAATCGTTAACGTTGATAGCTGGAGGAAAGTCCAATCTCTGGCTGTATTGAATGGTTTCGGTTCGAATAGGTACTGTTTAGGTGGTGTTAGGGATTATAGGTGTAACAGTTTGCTGTATGGCCGGAGTTTAAAAGGGAGCAGATGGGGAGATCCTCAATAGCAAGAGAAAAGTATGCCTTAGGTAAGTACGTATTAAGTAGGTTTTAAAATGGAAAAAATTGCACGATGTAACGATCATTTTTATGTACCTACCTCTTTGCAAAATAAACGTTCAATACTCGAGGAATATATGAACGTTACAAAATTGATTAATTTAGGTGTTCTATGCTGTAAAACATTTAACCTTGTAACATTGTAAAATTTATTAATTCAGATATTTAACGCTATAAAATATCTAACACTCGAGATGTGTAATAAATAATTTAGGTACTTTAAAATGTGAAAGAGTGAAGGTTACAAAATTGATTAATTTAGGTGTTCAATGCTACGAAATATTTAACCTTGTAACACTATCAAATTTATCAATTTAGATATTTAACACTGGAAATGTGTAATAAATGATTTAGGTACTTGAAAAAAATGAAAGAGTGAACATTGTAAAATTGATTAATTTACAAATTGAACACTGTAAAATTGACTAGTGAAGCATAGTGATCGGTGAATACACGATATGTGGGCATTAATGGACACAGTTGAAATACATAAAGTGTATGTTACTAATAGATTCGATAAGGTACTTTCGACCATATGCACTTCAGAGTGCATCCATCTTTTTGGTCTATTTATGGCTGAATGGGCCGGGCCCACTAATATGCGGGTATGGTATCTATTGATTTTCAGCTTTCATAGTTCCTAGAATTTCGTTTCATCGAACTGATGCCTATCTCTTCCACATTTAATATCTTTTGTTATCAAATCGAAACTCTTATTACCTACATTGTGTTTCCCAATATAACACGAAACTACGTAACATAACCTATACAAACTGAAATTTCAAAATACAAATGCAATTTAAACGACGTATAACACGAGTGACATAAATGAAACTTTTAATATTTCGAATTGGTAAATTTAATAAATGACTAAGTTAATGAAATTTCTAATATCTCGAATGAATAAAGAAAAGTGAACGGAAGTGGGTGGAATAGAATAGGAAATTACGCAATCATTTCGCAAATATTTTCTTCGATAACGTGTTTCCCTCTTTTTTCTTTCTTTTTTTGAAGAACGTCGTTTGATACTACGTGAAATCTTCGTTTCACTGAAAAATTTGCTGGAAAAATTGTAATATTGACAATGTTAGACCAACGTCGTAGTACGCGAGCACACACGAGAAAATCTAATCTTCCAAATATAATACAAAAATGGAATGTAAAGCAAGGAGCGGTCGAATATCAGAGCATGCAACCATGTTTTAGAACGCAAACACGTCTTTAAAAACCACGATACGGGTTAGAAACCACGATACCGTGTACTGCTTCTTACATCACATTTAAAAAACCGCATCGCTCCTTAAGTCTCGAACTTTGCGCAATTTAATTCACAGACCTACGATAACTCCGTTGAAATTTCATCCTCGTGCAGATATATTTATTTGATTAGAAATTTGATGTTCAGCGATGCTGTTTAATTTTTCATTTATCTGCTTGTATTCGTTAATTTTCCATTTCTTTGCTTATGTTCCTTATACGTTCCTTTTTCTTACGTTAATATTCTTCAAAATTTCTTTTTCAATTCGATTCTCCTTCGTTCTAATTATTGACGTTATTTCAAATTCACTTGTTTTTTTAAATATTCATTTAATTTGTCCCTTTATTGCAATTCTTCTTTCGCTCTTTTACATTCTTACAGCCATTTAAATTTCAGCTTCTTAACCACACCACCAAATATTTCACCCTTTATCGAGATTTATTTAATAAATTTCACCTCCAATTTCTCTCCGTTCCTTACATTTTCTTCAAATT
The DNA here is from genome assembly GCF_001263275.1 of Habropoda laboriosa. NCBI lineage: Eukaryota > Metazoa > Arthropoda > Insecta > Hymenoptera > Apidae > Habropoda > Habropoda laboriosa. The sequence continues at coordinate 6,401,483 of NW_017100261.1, forward strand.
CTTGCTTCACACTTCACCACGTCATCCATCTCGCCCACATTTTCCCATGACACTCTCTCAAACTCGATCACGATCGTTTGAAAAGTGAACGTAACAAAGACTTCCCGTCTTTCCTTGTAACAATATGAAACTTAATTTCATTAATTAACAAGACCTTAAACTATCGTAACGCATGCGAAAACTAAATTTTCTCATACGTTTCACAAACGGCAAATATCATTTGGATAACGAAAGGAAACATACACGATTATCACCGACTGACAGTTTATCCAATCGGATAAATCTCCGCGTGCCTCTGTCACAGTATCCCTAAATCAATTCGACGACGAATAAATGCATAAATAATTCGATCACCGACTGTACGGTACATTTACCAGGGGAGAGTAATATCTGCCGTTGAAAAAAATATGGACGTTTCACGTTTCTGTGGATTCCTCGTCTCTGGCTGGATCCTACCGGATCCCGTCGCTCGGGCAAGAAAACGGGGCCCGGTCGTCTTTTTTATAATTTAAATGAGAGGGCCGCATAGCTTCACGCGGCGTATCCCGAAACACCGCCGCGAAGGGAAACGACGACGCGGAGGAACCGTGGAGGGAGGGCCAACCGTTCCACGTAGCAGAGATAAGGCGAGATTTGGGTTGTTTCGTTCAACGTGGAAAAGACGTGGATCCGTCGGCAGCGCGAGAAAGAGAGGACACGCCTTGCATGAAGAACACTTGTGTTACCGGGAAGAATGTGAAATCCAAACACGACACCGGCAGCGACGCGTTCGACGGTGTCTGGTAGTCACCTTTGCTCCTCATCGCGCACGAAACCTCGCGTTTACCGCGCCATTGCGATTGTATCGGGACGAATTCAACTTGGGGACACAGAGAAGCTTGTCGAAAGTGGCTGTAGCGAATACGAGTTTTTTCAATTCTACGGAAGATACGTTGACGGAATTTTTCGAATATTGTTTAGGGTGAGAGGTATGTTTTGTGAGGGACGCGTTTAACCCTTTCGCTGCGACTTTTGAGTGTAGTAGGACGTTGTATGTCTGTTCCTTGCAACGAGATTGAAGACTAGAATAGAAATTTAAGGAATATGGTTTTGACTAAGGGATTGATGATGTAATTGACGAAGTCTTTGATTAACGTGATACTATAGAAGCATGGTTTTTAAATTTGAAAAAAGATGCTTCTTTCTGGGTACTTTAGAAAATTTAAGTGAATTTAAAAAATTTATTAAGTAGTAAAGAATATGAATAAGTAAATTTTTTTGAAAATTGACTTTTGTACTTCTTTGGTTTTTTTCATTGGAATTTCAATGTTACACAGTACCTACAATATTTCTCAAGATTAGGATAAATCTTTAAAGGATGAATTTTTGAATGTTGGTAGAAGAATTACTTAATTATATTTCGTTCGATTGAAACTCGAGGTAGCCAAAGGGCAAAGAAAAGAATGAGATAAGTTTCAGGAAAATAATTGTGTCTGAAGTCTTTTTCATCTGTGGTACTCGAAGAAGAAGAATTTTTCTAAGATTCCTTCCTTCGTTAATTTAATTTTAATTACTGCTGTTATTTCAGATTCACTTCTTCAGAAAAAGCGAACTCGAAATAGCAACGATAGTTAAAATGTTACACCTACATGTGTAATATTAATACGGTGTTAAAGGTCTATTTAAAAAGAAGTGCAAAAAAATGTGAATAATTTGTAAAATTACACCCCGTCCATAAAGGAAGTCAATTACGAATGAAACGTTCACGTACACACTTGCAACTATCCCTTTAAAGGATAACTGAAAAATGTAAATCTAGTAAATTGGTACATAAATTCTAAAATAATAAAGACAGCGCGTAGATGTGTTTTGCTATCCACGGTACGTGAAATGAAACGTTGATTAATCCGTTTCTGCGATAGAGGTCGATTTAAACGAGAGCAAAGTAGACCTGTTCTAAATCTGACTGATGCGTGGCGTTGTAAATTCGATTGTAATTGCCGGTTCGCGTAACTGAAGAATGAGCATAGTAATAACTATGGTGTAGTAGCCAGCGTGTAACGTGCAATTTCACGTTGCATGTGACTTATTCGTGTTTCAAAGTTTCACGTCGATCGTGTTTGTTTTGCAACCTCTGTGCCACGTGGTGTTTCAATTTTACATTTATTTGTCTGTTTTTTCTTTTTTTGTTCTACTTCAGTTTTATTTTCGGTCTTAATTGAACTTCAACTTTTTCCAAATTCTACTCTTATCACTGAGCAGTTATTTTTTATTCAACGTTAATCGTTTCTTTTCCTCTTTTCAAAAGCTTTCGAGCTTCTTTTAGAAGAGTTAATCGGGGAATTTGAAAATAGTCTTTAAACAAGAGCTTATTTATTTCTTATTGTATTTTAATAGCAAATTTTCGAAATTGTAAAGAGTGAATTTTTTAGGAGAGAAGAAAAGTACTTGATTAATTAATGTAGAATTATTTTTGCACTGATTTTCTGCACCAAAGAAAATGATATATTTAGCTCAGTTTCTTAATAATTTTACCATTGAAACGATGACATAATATGATAACAATTGCCAAGTGCATTCATTAATCGATAAATAACGAAAATATCTTCAATACAAAATCACCTTTGCAGTGATTTTATAACTATGACATACAACATTACACACTTAAGTACCTATAACTACAATTGACACCAAAAGAACTGAAACCACAGATTTTCACCTCAAACTCTAAAAACCTGCAATTTCCCAACATTTCCATCGGAACGATGAAACAACGCGACAGAAAGGTGTCAATTCTCAAGCCCAGCCTGTTACAACCGATTAAATTCTGTAGTGTCTTCAGTGATCGACAAATATCTTTAAACTGTCCTCAAAACGAGTAACAAACTGTCAGTTACACATATACTTGAAAGAGCTTCCCAATCGAATTGACATTCCTCGTTCGTGCTGTTCACTTTGTCGCGCAACATCGTCGATAGGACACGTCTTAATCGTTATCAATGGACACGGTCATCTGTCACGCAATCGATAGAACGGGGATCGACGCGAGGAGTGACTGGAAGAAAAAAAGAACGAAGGAGAAGGGAAAAAAGAAAAGAAGATATTCAGGGTGCGATACGATGATTTATGTCTGGCGATAGAGTAAAGAGGGCAAAAGCAGGCAATTATTGGCGCCGGCGCCTGGTCATTATCATTACGCGCATGGTACAGCCTCGCGGCGGCAAACAAGCTGTCGATCGATCGCGTGTAATAAAGATTGCATAAGGAGCTGTCATTTGTTAGTAATTACAGCTACGCACACGCTACATCCAGCGTTGACAATTCACTTCTCTCTCTCTCTCTCTCTTTCTCTTTCTGTTTCCGTTTGATTGTTCGATGGAACTGAAGCTGAATCTTACATGAAACTTACTTGCTGCGGCGAGACAAGTGTCGTTCTCCAGTGGAATTATTCGAGTGACGGATATAATTTGATAAGAATACGTCTGTCGCGTCAATTTTTATTTGTTTTTTGCTTACAGTGAATAAGGAAATTTGTGAATTTTTATCTGAACTTGAATTCTTGTCTAAAATTTTTGAAATATTTATCTGAATTTGAACTCTTAGTTGAAATTCTTATCTGACATTGGAACATTATGAATATTACAAAGTCTGTAATATTCAATATCGAGATCCAAATGTGAGATCGTCAAGTTTTCTTGTTAACTTCGTTAGATAAATATTAATAAACAATCTTCGTTATGCATCCTTGAAAACTTTATCTTTGCTTTGCTTTTGACGTGTTTTTCTGAAATCCTCTTTAATTTGACAAATTTTTCTAACGATTTTATCAGATACGAATAAATAACCTTGGCGATACTTCTCATTTGGATTTCCGAAAATAAAGATAAAACTGAAGGGTTTTCCGGAATGATCTGTAACATTGAAAATATTTCTATGCATCGGAGATACTGTATTCGAGAATTCGTGCACAGGATGCTTGCACATCGGATTCAGTGTCACAGACACGGTAAACCACGGTTGGTCATTCGTATTTATCAAGAAAATACCGTTGTAGATTCGATAACACGGGGCTAGATTGTGGTCTGGCCATAATGAAAGCCCCTATTTTTACAAACAACACCGTTGTAACTCCGTATCGAGCGCTCCTTTATCAAAGAGGAGCGGAAGCAGTTATCAACGCGGGGCAACCGATAAGCACCAGTATTTGATAGATTTAGTTACGAGAAATCGTTAAAAGGGTGTGGTTATTTAATATCGCGTTATCGAGCACCATCCCTTTCCTTTAATAACTCAATCGCTTTTCACCAGTGTTAGTCCCTTTCGCCTGTAGTTTTAAATGGCTCGTAGAATCATGATAGAGAAGTTATTTAACTTATAACTACAATTTTCGAGCTGAGAATTTACAAGCATTTTAGATAAATCTTGAAGATAGTTACGTGCTCGGGTAGATATGATATTTCGAAGTGAGACGAGTAGTAGTTAGCCTCAAGTGTAAATCAAGTGTAAATTATCTTGAGACGAAATTTGTTGGTAATGCCAAATGTTGAAATTTGTTAGTGCGAGATAGATGAATTATGTTTTTTTTATATTTGCAGGGTTTGGAAATATAACGTTTCAAGTGTTGAAAGGTAAAATCGGGGAGATCTGTTGTATTTAACAGTTATTGCAATTATTGTTTAGGAAGACAGTGCATTTTGAGCATTTATCGGTACAGTATTATTTTTAAAGGCATAAAAATTGACGCGAAAGACAACGAAACATCAAAATGTAATAGATACCATTTACTTTCATTTTAAACACAAGTAACTGCGTATGATTACATATGGAAAAAGTTAATAAAGTATGAAAAGTTCACTGTTTTACTTTTGTTAAATAGTAGTGAAAGAATGTTAATGAAGAAAGAGAAAAGGCTCTGAAAAATTCATAGTAATGCACTATTATTAATTAAAATGATATTAAAACACTTCCTGGTAAAAGTAAACAAATTTATTTTCTAAAATTGTGCATCTCATAGAGCATTTCTCAGAGATCCTTTACTTTTGAAATCAATCAATAATTACTCGTAATTTGATTACTCTAAAAACATTAAATACAACTATAAAGAAGAGCAAGAAATTTAATTACCCAAAGTAGCGACATGCATACAAAACACCTATCGAACTTTATAACTACTTTCACAAACAAACTCCTTGCAACACTTCGTCAATTAACCCTTTGGTCGGTAAATTTCAACGCACGAAAATAAGCTCTCAGACAGAATTTTTCTGTCCATCTTTATTTAACGAAATCTGGATTGCGAATACATATTTTCACACAGTTCACAGTGAATAATTAATAAAATCTGCATCTTGCATAGAACGTGCAACCCTCGGAAGCTTAGACCAAGACGAGCCAAAGAAACGTAAAATCCATCCCGATAAAAAGAACTGCATCAACCAAAAATCTCTCACAAACCGAAAAAATTCCCAAGAACTCCAAAACGAACTCCTGCAAGAGGACACTTGGCACCAAAACACGCATGAAAAAGCTCTCCTAGGATGAAGAAAAACCCAACGTCGAAGCTTCCTCACTCGTAAAGGACCTCTGTTCCAGGTAAACCCGGTCACAGCGGGGCACCCAAGAGGCGATCGAAAGGTATCGAGAACCGGGTGAAAACTATCGTGGCCACTTTCTGCAGTAAATTCAGCGGTAAGTGAAAAGTTTGCCTTCTTGAATGGCAGCGGAGAACTTTCAGGCCCGTGTCTATTGTACGGTTTATTGTCGCGCTGCACCCCTTGAGGTTGTTCGCTACGAGGGTGAAACAATGTCGGAAATTTGTGGGCCTTTGGGACAGGTAGCACGCCGGTCATTAACGGTTCAGGTACGTGGAACCAGAAAACTTAGAGAACCTCCGTTCAGAGTTTTAGACCTTGCTCGATCCCTTTTATTCTCGCCGCCCCTTCTTTCTCCTCCAATGGGAGGAGGCCTTGGGAAATTCGTTTCGACAATATCATGATTACGGTTCACGCGTCACTCGGGGTGTCCAAACAGCCTGTTGCCGGATTTAAGGGCCGATTTCGCCCCGATTGTGATTGCCGTTTCACCGGATAATGCGATTGACTTTTGTCGGCCACTCGGGAGGGTGGCAACCGAGGAATTTGTAAAGTGGATCACAGGGCGAAAGGATAATACTCTTTACTGTTTAGGGGATTACTGTTGGGTTTATTTCGATGTTTTAGGGTGGTTTTGGTGTTGGAGGTGGTTTGTGTTTGTTGGGGGTGTGAAGGTGTGTGGATTGGAAATTTTGGAGAATAGGGGGAATTGTTCGTGAGTTTTGTTATAGTCGTACCAGAAGTGTAATATGATTTAAATTATATTTTTGCAATGATCATGCATTAGTAAAAATGTACATATGTGTGTGCTTGTCATACTACGAAATTGCAAATGGAATCATTTTTTTAGGATCTTGATAATTTTGTAATTACTGACTGTTTAGGGTCGTTTCGTATTGGCAAGTGTCTTGATACTTATGAAGGATAGTGTGTTTCTACGTGTCTTTTATATTTTAAATCACATTGTTCACATTAGAATCAATTTGTCCTATTCAAAGGAAAATTAAATTGTGAAATGTGGAACATGAATAAGAGATATTTGTGTCTCTTATTTTGTCAACTGTAATATTGTATAGAGTTACACGAAATATCCTGAAATATTAAAAAGATTAATTTCGAAGAAGTTAGCGCCATTCAATGTACTCCTCGTCAACTTGATCGAATTAATTACACAAATTGTTTGCCTATCACCACTTCATCAGAGCAATCTCTAAATAACCACATCAACTAATCGGCTCCATTAACGTGGATTAAACTAAGCTAGAATAGCTAACAAACACTTGGAACTTGGGTCAAATCGTTTACGTTTAAACTACCCTTTAACCTTCTAATCAATCTTATCCTCGTTTTTATTAACATGGATCGTTGATGAATCGATACCAAGCGCAACGCAACTCTCTTCCAAGCATAAAAGTGTCTTCGGTGCACGTGAAACCAGTCGCGGACACTCTCCAATCATCAATTATCTCTGAAACGCTGTCTGAAATCCTCGGAAAATCCGCAACAAGTCCAAACAAACACAGCCTGTGCTGTCGATCGGTGCAAAAGCGTTCATCAGAGTAATCACCGCGACTGTCAAACATATCACGACTCGTGTACACCGTGTAATCACGTTGATCGATCAAGATGACACGTGAACACACCAGGCTGCTGAAAAATCCACGAAATTAAGATAACCCGGGTCAATTATCACGGCTGTCAGCGTATTCGAATTGTCAATTATCACCTGAGCCCAAGGTGAAATACCTTCGTTCGCGTTCTCACCGACGAGTGTGCCAAGTGTGACAATCAAATTTCGAGAATAATTCGTTTGGAAATTTTATTTTGAAAATTGAAGTGGAGCGAGGTAATCGCCTTCGAAGTAGCGTTCTTGAGAGTGTGCAAAAGCATTCTAGAGTCTGATCTATCGATCTTAAGATTTCTGCTATTCGATACACACGTTACGTTACTTTAAATTTGAAAAATTGACTGGAAATACGTTATTTTCGTGACTCTTTTTTTTTAGAGGAATTAGAAGAGAATCAGGCGAATACAAGGGGTGCTCCAAACGTTGTGATTAATATTTAGTTTGACCTTTTCGTGACAGATGTTCAATCGTTTCTGCAAAATCTTTAGTTTTTAAAAAATTTCAGAATTAAAATTTGACATTTGTCGTTTTTAAAATTCCTTTAATTCAATTAAGGTGGAAGCGCGCAAAGGACAAAAATTAAGGATTAAATTAAGATGAAAGACGCCAAAGACACAGCGCGAGAAAATATTGAAACCGCCTATAGGCGCCAACAGCAGTGAAAGAGTTGAAAAGTCTTTCACTTAGAGTGCCTGAACGTACCAAAGCGTTGCCATGAAATAAAATCCACAACGAAGTGATTTCATATCAACCTCACTTCACTCCTTAGCAAAGTTTTCCCAAATTTGCAAAATTTCACGAAACAAAATCCACAACGAAGTGATTTCAGAGCAAGGCCTCTCCAAATTTTCAAAAAATAGTTCATCAGGTGAAAGAAACATACTTCTCGTGAACGACCGGCGTCCTTTTCGATCAGGAGCACGAATTAACGTTATTCCCGACGCTTTATCGTCGCATCTCGTGTATACAAGCGAATACATAGTGTCCCGTCGCAGTGAAAAGAGAACAGTAAAGTAAACATTTTCCAGCTTTCCAAGTCTATTGGATACCGATGAACACGTGTGTGCACGCGTCTGTGTTCACGTACAATGAGAGAGGTTGGCGCCACATCGAGGCTTTGAACAGTCGCGACGCTAACCCCGTAGTCACTTATGCAATCGGAAGGCTCATCGAAGGATGTGACACATTATGCAGCCACATATAAATCATACGGTCAGGGCTACAGGCATCGGAATTATCGAGCACGCCCACTTACAGACAGATAAGCCAAATAATGTTGGCCTAAGGCGGGCTGCTTCGAGTATCAGTTTGGTTAGCAAGGGTGAAATGTATTTTTGTCGATCGAGATTGTTCAATCGGCTGATTTCTGATCAATCGGACCGATTCATTTTGTTTGGATTGTAGGACGTATTTGCTTTGATGATACTTTTAAGGACAGGGTGATTTTGTCGATTCTGTTCGTTCAGCTTTTGAAGAAAGTAATTGATGTGTAGGTATTAGGACGTTTATTGAAGAGGAAGAAAAACTTTTTAAATTCTAAAAAATCGTTCAGTCTGGAATTTCGTAGTGCAACGAATGCGTATATTTTTATTGATATATTATACCAACTTTGGTGGAGAAATGTAATTAACCCTGTATTTTATAGTCTCGTGTTATTTCTTCACTGTTTGTTGTACTGTTATATTATTATCAGCCAATTTTTTTTACAGTAATTAGAATTTAAAAATTTACAATTATTACACTTTTTGTAATAATTATTTGTTACATTTATCCTTGCTTCTCCTAGCAAAATGTGAAAATTGTGGTCAACCATAGTTTTTCTTTTCGTGAACGAAGAGAAATCAGGTTATAGAGTAGAAATCTAACGGGTGTCCTGATATTTATGAATTCCAGTGTTGTATGCTGTTTTGATTAGCGTAAACCGACGTGTTTTGAATATTTTTAATTGTTGTTTTTTCAAATAAAAGAGAAATTGAAATCAACAATGTGTTTTATTTTAAATTTCGATAAAGTAGTGATTTCATTATTGTTTCAATTTCATAACTGTTTTGTACAGTTACGACCAAGGACATAATATTGCTTGTTAGAATTTCATGTTCATATTACTAATACAAATACAACTGAGTTGCAATTTATCTCTTCATTGACTGATATCACTCGTCCTCATTCTGACTTCGCTTTAATCAATGAAGATTTTGCAACAATTTCAACCAACGTCCGCAGCAGTGTCATGGAACTCTCGCACTCTTTATAAATATCGTATAGATCAAAGTGCAGATTCACTCCTTTAATAGCTCCGAGCAAAACATCATATTTCGTGATAAGTAAGTGATACAAAATTCGATAATTGAAGACATCATTTTAATGATAAATATCATTGAATGACATAAGTTATTTAGTTCACCTAAATTCATAAATAGATACAAAAACAAATTTCACACGAGTTACAATTTTTCAAAATCACTCACTTCTCCTCGTTATAAATCATTTAATTCTGCCAAATTTATGAAAAGGTACAAAACCGAATTTTCCGCCCTTTGCAAATTTTCGAAATGAATTATTTCTAAATTTCTGCAATCGAAGAAAATTTCGAAATATCATTGAATACCGTCAATTATTTATTTCACCGAAATTCCTAAAAAAACGCGAAACCAAATTTCACACCCCTAGCAAATTAATTATTTCTAAATTTCTGCGGTCGAAGAAAATTTCAAAATATCATTAAACGCCATAAATTATTTATTTCACCGAAAGTCGTAGAAAGATACGAAACCAAATTTCCAAAATCGCTCACCTCTTCGACATTCGACGATTGGAAAATCTCGTGAAGTTTCACGGAAGAATTATTCGGTTGATTTGTTACGATACCAAGAAGGAACACAAGGGATCCGTCTCCCTGGTATCGAACTTCCCTCCAATCGATTATTGACGGCCGCTCGATCAACGAGCAAGATAGCTTCTTTGGGGGATTCTTTTTCGGAATTTTTATAAAGACCTCGACCAGGATTTCGTTCCCAACTAATCGAGACAAGTTCGTGCACGGGCAAACAGCAATGCTTGCTGAGGAATGGAATGCCACTTTTACCTTAACGGACATTTCCAACGATCCTTCCAGCAAACCCGACGAACCAAAAGCGAGGGTACTCGCGAACACGATGGTTCACCGATAAACCCGCTCGCGTTTCGTTCTGCACCTGTTTCCAGGACCCCTTGTTTCGGGTGAACATGCCAGCAGAATTCGATTGTGAACCTAACGAAAGAATTCACCGGATCAAATTCGTCGAAGACAATTCGTCACCTTAATCTTTATCCTCCTCGATTCCATTTTTCCATCTGTTTCTACTGTATTCTGGGAAATTCTTAAATTTTCTTCTGTTCTAGGAAATTGGCAATTTTAGGGGAAAATAGAGATTCTTTAATATTCAACTTTTAGGTGTATATATGTATGTTGTTGTTATGCAGCAGGAAGAAAAGCACTTTTGGACTTATTTTGATGACTATTCTTTCAAGATTTTTCAAGAATTCTAATTTTTCAGAATTTTTCTTATTTCAACTCGAGTTGTGTGTAGAAAATGGCTAAATATATTTAGACAAAGTGGGATATAAAATTTGTGTTTGTTCGAGATCTCTTATATTGTATTTTTCTATTATTTTCAATACCAGAGAATCTGTCGTTCCCAAAAATCCCACTTTCATAAACTTACAAGTTAGAATTTTGCTTACGAACGTTTACGGCAATAATTGAACAGAGGAGAATAAAACATCTCCCTGATTTGGCATGCCCTCGGACAGAGGAAAGAGTAGAGATTCGTAAAAACAGATTTCTGTGATTTTCATATCATTCGAACCAAAAAGAAAAAAAAAACGCAAAAGATCACAAACAACAGAGTACTTATTTTCATAAATTTCATCCTCACCTGATTGTCATTCTCAGGTCTTCGCTTACATTTCTCCAAGAAAAAAAGGAACAATAAAATAGAGGATAAACGGACCTAGTAAACGTTTCGTTAAAAGTACAAAAGGGAAGCAATTATTCACCGCTTATCTTTTTCAATTACACGGTTCTGTCGTTTGAGAAAAGATATTTCTCCGCCTCGGTGAAACCACGAGAACACACGTATCGCCTTAATTTCCCTTTTATTTCCCATTGTTTCGTTGAATCTCCTCGAAATCGACGGACACGCTTCTCGCGTGGAGGAGCAAACACAAAACTTGAGCGTGACCCGAGTCTCGTTAAGCGATTATTAGTTGCTCACGTTTGAAGAAGCGATCTCGACGGATCAACGTCCGCGTTTCGGCAACGACAAGACCCATCCAGACGAGCTGAATCGCCTCTCGGGGCTAATTAGTGTTTAACTAGCGAAATAATCTTTTTTCCCGACCGTTCACGCCCCTCGACGCAGCTCGATGTCTCTTGAGGCTCGTCGAAGAAGCTGTGCGTCGTACAGGGATGTCTCTGTGAAAGATTTCTCGACGGTGACGCGTACTTTTGGGGGCGTTTGAGGCTGTTTTCAATGCTTAGCCCAGTTGTCTTCGAACGATGGACGACTTAGGGTTGGTTAGCTGTTATCTGAGCGCTTTCCCTTGGTTAATTGTTCGTTAGAGTTTAGAAATAGCGAGGGAAAGATGTTTGAACGCAGTTGAGTTTGAGTATCAGCACTTTGGATGTAATTCACTTTGAGTATGAATTTGTTTGGTTTGATGAGGTTTGTTAAAGTTTGAAGAATTCAGAATAAAATTTGCACGTTCTTTACTGGATGATTTTATCTTGAAGTTAAAAAAGTGATAGAAATCAGCACTTTGAGTATGAATTTGTTTGGTTTGATGAGGTTTGTTAAAGTTTGAAGAATTCAGAATAAAATTTGCACGTTCTTTACTGGATGATTTTATCTTGAAGTTAAAAAAGTGATAGAAATCAGCACTTTGAGTATGAATTTGTTTGGTTTAATGAGGTTTGTTAAAGTTTGAAGAATTCGGAATAAAATTTGCACGTTCTTTACTGGACGGTTTTTGTGGTCTTATCTTAAAGTTAAAGAAGTAATAGGTATGGGATTGATTTTAACTGTGTCAAGTTCAAATTAGAATTTTTGTTCGAGAAAAGAATAGTTTATTTAATTTTCATCTTTAAAGTATCGATGTAAACAACGAATTCAAGCATGGAACTTTCAGTAACAGTAAGTTACACTCTGTTTGAGAAAGTAGAAAGATTAGGAAAATCAGGGAAATCTGTTTATTCGTTCTTTACCTAATGTTTCTTCTCACATTTTCAATTACTATCATAAATGATCGTGAGCAATATTCTAACTTGTAAATTTATTAACAGAAATCTGTTTATTTATTCTTCGCATTTTCAATTAGGCACCATCCCAAACGACTATAACGAAAATTCTAATAAAATTCCAGCTTGTAAGCTAAAACACACTGACGAGTCTGTTTCGTCACCTCCACGAATTCTTCTTTATCTGTAAAGCGTCCAAGAACACTCGAAAATGTGTTACATCGCGATGTCCATGAGCTAGCTGCAGAGATTAGATTTCCCTAAAATCGACGCTCTATCTTAGCCTCTCGTTGCAGTTCCTCTCCCCGGATTCTTCAACCGTTCACCTTAAAAATTTCAGCTATTAATTCCGAAAGGGAGAAAAAATACAGCGAATCTCGTAACATTCCGAGGAACGTTGATAAGGTCGATTTAAATGTCGACAGCGGTCGCTTTAAAAAGTACAGTGGAATTTTTATCGTGGCCGGCTCAATGACACTGATTCTTCGTCAGAATGTCTTGGGACACTGTGCCAGACGTCTGCAGCAGTGAACTGGAAAAGAATGCACGATAAGTGAGGTAGGAGTCACGATGATAGGACTCTTCATCACGGTTCGAAGGCGCCGCTTTCAGATAGAAAATTAATTATGTGCTTGATCTGCGATAAGAATTTGCCAGAAATCGAAGATCATTGACGTATGCTTGCGCGATACGTTTTTTCTTTTTTTTTTTAGCAGCGAACGATAGAAGATTTCTGGTTTTTAGTTTTTCAGTGATTCAACTTGTTTTCTGTCGACTGCGATACTCCGCGAGTGAATCGAACATTTTTCAACCATGCAGTTCACACGTGAAGATCTCTCTCGGATAGTGATTCCATTTATCAGTCAGACGTTTATGCTTACGTTTTTATTGAAATTGTTTAGAAGATGATTCTCTCAGGTGATGTGAATAAAAACTAGGGCAGAAAGAAAAGTTCGATTATCTACTTTGAGAGCTGGTGTAAAGAGTGGAATACTGCGCTCATTTCAGCTCATTTCAGGAGCTGAAATGATTAACTCTTTAGATTAACACTTTTTCAAATTCTTCGAATTTCAGTATCGTGCTTAACTCTTCAGAAATAAGAAAAATTTGTTAAGTTAGTCACTTTGGCTTCAGATTACGTTCTGTTTAAACATTCTCCAAGATGACGTGAATGAGAGCTGCGACGGTACGGAAAGTTGGATTATCTGTCTTGAAAGCTGGTGTGAAGAGTAGAATAATTATAATAATCGGCGTAAATTTAAGATTGATTGGATTATTAGCCGCGTGACTAACGAGGTTGCTCGTTGAATTGCAACTCGAGTTGCGATTGCATCTCGATGAGTGTTATTAGATGCAGTATGCTTGCATCCGAGCAACTCACGCATTCCGCTTTACGAGACGAGTTCTTCGTCTTAGAATTTTCTTGTCCTTTTTTACGAATAACAAAGTATCATGCAATGTAGAACATCGAAGAATTGTTAATCGTTCGTTTGAATTTTATTTATTTATCAATATTACGACGATAGCGTATTTATTTTATTCCCCCTTTTACCGTTACCGAAAGACAGAGTGTGTCAAATTATCGCACATTACAATTACACAGTATTCATGATGGAGCGAATATTTCTCGAATAAATTATGAACCTTCGCGAATGAAAGAGAGGGAGAGGAAAAGCTTTGTCGCAGAATTTAGGGTGAGTCATATAAGAGCAGAGCTTAAAATATCTTCGTTATTTATGACAGCAGGAGAAGAAAGAAATGTCCGAAGGAAAGAGTTACCTAAGTTTTTTTCCAATAGAAACTCGAATTTTTTTGTTGAAGAAAAAGCGATAAAAATTGTCACGTTGAGAACAATCTTTGGTACTTCTTTGTGTAATTTTGACGTAACGAAAATGTCTGCAGAATTTCTTTTTTAACGCTGTTCTTAAGTATTTGTACACGCTTCTTCTGTTTCTCGCGTACGCTCGAGCATCGCTGAGAGAACAGTAAATATGCGAAATTATAGTTTGTACATATTTTTATTAGCAGTTGGAGGCGAGGAGAGGCTTCTTGTCCACCCGCACCCACGGCTGCATAAATGCAAATTCAACAATCGCTTATCAGACCGTATTACGCGGCGATAAAGTGCGAACAAGTTCGGTTAAAAGATGGCGACTCGAGGAGAAACCTGGTTAACGACTGTAAATGGCTTATTTACCAGAAAGGTGGAAGGAATGGGGAAATCTTTATTCCGAAAGAGAAGTTCGGAGACAAGGAAACGTGATGTGATATCTTTTGAACGAGAAATATTGAAATTGCTTGAGTTAAGGACAAATTGAGAATTCCTCGAAGCAGAATTAAAATTGCTATCTGTCTAAATGGGGCGAGATAAAAATATAGTAGAAAATAAGAGGAAATGTGAAGAAATAAATAGTCTCTGTAGTCTCGTTTAAAAAAGCAAAAGATAGTATTCGCGTGAGAAAGTATGGTTCAACTTTTATCTAAAATTTCGTGGTGACACTTAAACGCGACACCCTGTGTTTCACATGCACGTGTGGGACGTTTCCGACAGATTAAGTTTCAGGAAATAAATGAAATTTTCGATAAATTATGTTTCAAGATTCGAATTAAATTTCTGAAAAATTAAGTTAATCTTTGGACAAATTAAGTTTCAAGATTCAAATTAAGTTTTCGAAAAATTAAGTTTCAGGAATCAAGTTAATCTTTCCAGAAATTAAATTTCAAGAATTAAATGAAATTTTGGACAAATTAAATTTCACAAATGATTGTAAATACATTCCAACATGTAACTCCAACTTCTCCAAAAAAAAAGGTAAAAAACCGACTACTCTCAAACTGTCTATAAATCACGGCATTACCTGCGAAAGAAAAGGAACAATCCCGCTTCCCCCAAGGAGAACAAAAGAAGAAGAAAAAATCCGGAAATCCCAAAAAAGCGGACAAACGAAAGGAGCTTCCGACTTTCGCAAAGAACCCATCCCAGCTTGCCACGTGGTCGGAAATTTCGCGAGCGGAGGGAACGGGTCGGACCTGTGCACACGACCGAAATTCATTTTCACGTCGGACAGGCCGAGTAGGATCGGGAACGCGGTTGCCCGTAGCGATGGAGTCTCGAGGCCGGGTTCGAAGGGGAAGAAGTTGCGAGGCGTATCGTAAAAGATGGGTAAGCACCGACCGGAACATTCATGCTCTAGTGAAATTAAATACTAGCGCAGCGAGAGTGCGTACAGAGCCGCCTCGAAGCCATTTAAACCCGCCAGAGGCGAGGATATTCGCCTGGCTCTTTCCACCGGCATAAATCTTCGGTGGACGTAGCGGCCACGTGGTGCAAGCGGTACGTTGGCCACTTTGTCGCAGCTCCATCCGGAGGATTCGTTGCGCGCACCGATGCTCTTCGGACTAGGTTTGTAAGATTCGGTGAATTGTTCCCTAATTACGGCTGATTAGATCCCTCGACACCTTGTCCGGACGGTATGTTTGTGTAACCTAAAGTAATTTGAGTCTGTTCGAATATGAGCGGTTTATTTTGATAGCGGTGCAAGCCCATTTTTCTGAATATTGAGATATTTAACCCTTTGCACTCGAAGGCCCTTTTTTCTACAAGGAAGTAGCAAAATAATATTTTTCTCAGAAGTTGCTCCTTTCTTACTATTTCACTGCTGAGATCTCTAAACATGTAGCAAACAATTCACGGAGGTCCATAGACCTGCTGTCTTGGAAAATACCGTCCTTAGAGTTGCCTCTAATGGTAAATATAACGTCGCTTCTTAGTCGCCTCTCAACTGCAAAGGGTCAAGGGTTCGCGTTTTAACACTAGAACTACCAACCGGGTCCAAATGACCCATTACCTACTTTCCCATGCCCCATTAATGACTTTGAAAAATTAGATTAGATCGGTACAAATAGAAGCATACACACAGAAAACAAAGTCGAAAAGTTACAAATGGTATACTTGCTGTGTATCGAACATTCGCTGTTTTTGGAAATTTGCTGCTGGATCATTTTGGCCCGGCCGGTAGTTCTAGTGTTAATCGACTGAAAAATATCAAGGATTACTGGTAGTCTCGCTTTATGCTTCTTGTGGTGAGAAATATTGAAACTTTCGAGGTATATGAAATATGTCGGAATTGCTCGATGAAAAATTGGGAGTTTGTGGCTACAAATGGACTTACACCGCTGTCAAAATGATCAAATTTTCAATAACGTGACTTAAATCATGTTTAATCCCTTAGAATTCAATGTTTTTCCAAAAACCTGTACTATATTTTCAAGAATTTTAATCTTCCATTCATGCTACGCGAAACAAAATTGCATATAACTTTAAACAACAATATTCAGGGTTTTTAATTTAAAGCATCTTCATTGACACCGTGAGAAAGGTTTTTGAAATAATTGTGGTGCACAGGTGGAATATAAACTTTTGCTGCTACCAAGGAAATGTAATGAAATTTTTACTAATACACCTATTTATGTTCCCTTAGTATTGTGTTAAAAATTGTTACATATAAGGTCTTCGGGTGTTTTCCGAGTTCTCGTTATTTTTAATATTAACCGCGGACTATCGGTATGAAATTTTTGTGACGTTAATATTAACGCGGGATACGCCGCATGGCTTGGTACCTAATGTAAACAATATTTGCATTAGGGTAACCCTTTCGTGACCGAATTATTTTTCTTATCTACCGATCATCGCGTCTGCAATGGATACTAAATTAAGATTCATTTTCGTTGGAGTACTCAAGTGGAACATATGCGTCCCACTGCTCACGAAAGGGTTAATGCAAATGAAATGTTTGCTCAACTGTTGAAATTGCCGGACAGATACTGTTTATTAACCCTCTATGTCTCGATTTTTCTCCATTCCTGAGTATCTTACGTTTCTTGTTGGAAAGCAAGAATTAATAATTACTGTAAGCAAATTTTCTGGTAATAATGTAACAGTGCTACAACATACTGCAACCGTGCAGCAATAAACAGATAAAACGAGACTTATAGAATACCGATAAATAAATACGTAACTTTTCAGTCACATGGAGAATTTCCTCTGATCGTCAATTTTTATACGCAGTTAGAAGTTACACGTGTATCGAATAGCAAAACAATTCACACCTAGTACAATCTTTTCGACACTATTTTCTAACGTTTAAAAAAACGTAAATCTAGCATTTGGTAGACGATAACGTAAAAGTTCTATTAAAATTTGTTTATTTTCTATTGCAAAAAATTTCAAAAATTACAACACAAAAACTTGTCCAAATAATCGAACGAGCAAGTCCTACGGTAAGTTCAGCGGCGTACTGTTAAAAGTCGGTGGAAAAAGGGGTACCGTATTGATCTGTTGTGAGAAGTTTATCAGGCAAGTGGACGTCACCGAAGCTTTGATACTGTACGAAAAGATAATACAGTTACTGGTTGCTAAAAATACGTATTACGTCACTGGTACCCCTTTCTGCTTGGTAAGAAGAGTTGTGTACAATTAGCGACCTGCTTATTACGAAGAGTCCCCCACAATGATTCATAGTTGCGCGTTCGTGCAATTAAACAGCCTATTACAATTATATTTAATAGCTTTATACGCACAAAGGGTAATTGTAACGGTTCATTGAAATTTCTTAAATAAGACCAGTTTAGTGAACTTTTTATAGCTGTATATCTCGTACACATGTACCTACTGTTTGCGAAAAAGGAGCAATTATGATAAATTAATGACGCAACGTTATCGTAGAAGAGAATCTGTTAAGATTAAAGTAACGTTAGATAACAATATTGTTATCAGTCGGTAGAGCGTAGCTGATGCATTATTAATCATTGAAATTCATGAAAAAGTACGGTAAAGGAAATTTCACATACAATTAAAGATGTTTCGTACGAAAGTGGGTCACACAAATGACTCGTTGAAACATTGTTGAGAATTGATTTAAATGTATGAATAGAATGGTTAATATTCTTTCTATACATGTATCAAACGAAGTGCCTGTGCGCGCGTATTTATCAAATGAAAGAGATAACGACGATCCTCCGTTCATTGTTAGAATCTCATTCTTTTAAAGCCGCTACAGGATGTTCACGGAGTCTGTTGTGGAACTTGGATTAATACGTGCACGCTAGAAATAACACTAAACTCTAATTAAGGTGAACTAATAACGTCGAAAGCTGCAGAAAAGAAAAAAAACGTTAATGAATGTAACCACGTATCCAATTTGAATTTTAAATTTCATCGATAGGATCTACTACTGAAAGTGAAGAAATAGTTGTTAATGCTTTTAGTTAATTAATGCCAGCAGACTAGCGTCCAGTGTAATTGGCACGACAAGAGGCAGCGAGTACGATAAATTAACGAGGTGTATTAGGTTTGTAACAAAATATTTGCTGTTTTTCCTAGTTCGTTGTTTATATCACTTTCACCGTTGTATTCCTTTTTATTATTATTGCCAGTCCTGGCATTAATTTGTTACTCACTTTTTACTGTTTATTATACTTTTGTTATCGCTATTTTTTAAATCTCACTTTCCTTAATTTGTTACAGTATTATTATCGTTACTTTTGAAATCCCACTTTTCATAGTTTATTATACTATCGTTATCGTCATTACTAAAATTTCACTTTTCATAGTTTATTATACTATCGTTATCACTATTTGTGAAATCTCACTTTCCGTAGTTTATTACAATATCATTATCGTTATTTTTGATATCCCACTTTTCATAGTTTATTATTCTATTATTATTCTACTGTTGTTGCTATCATCATCACCATCAATATCATTATCTTCAAAATACCAATTTACAGTATTATTATTATTACTATTGCTATCACTGCTACTAAAATTTCATTTCTCCTAGTTTACCAATTATTTCGGTTTCGCTGTATTTTCTACTATGATTACTATTTTCTACAGGTACCATACTATGTTATTTTACCGTTCCTACTGTTACGTATCATTATTGTTGTTATCGTGAGTATTATCATTTACTAACTACTTTGCTATTGTTGTTACAGTCGATCTACAACAAAATATTGGTTAAGTGATAATCCAAAGCGACAATTTCAATACTGATTCAAGATCACAAGTTGTTGGTGACTTTTAGCCGTGATTTGATTGTGAGTTTATCCTGACTCAGTCAAGAAACACCGGTAATACGATCGTGACTTCATCACTGTCACTACTACTTGTCACTGTCACCGTGACCATGACCATGACCATGGCAATAACATATTTTCTATGATTGTTATACTCCTTGCGTGATTACAATTATCAGCATAACCATTATTATTCCCATTACTACTAATAGTAATTGCACCATTATCTCACGAACTAAATAGTACACATTCGTTTGTTATACCCGCTCATTGAATCGTTATGCAATTGAATAGCGTAAAGGAACAACACTTTTTTTCTTCATATTCAAATTTATTTTCGATTATCTTAATAAGAATTGTCGCATTAAGCGGTCGATTAAGTATCGTAATAATTTGTAAGAATTGTTATTCTTATAATTTTCCAAATTTAGCATTGAAAATTATACCATTCTTCCCTTTGATACGTTAAACATTGATTTCGTCGTAGACATGTGAAAATAACACCTATTTGATCAATTAATTTTTAAAATCATACAGTACAAATTTCTTATATTTTTAAAGCTAAATTGTAAAATTCTATAATTTTTATATTATTACTGTGCTACTTAATCCATATATTACTGCTAAACTTGATCCACTTAATTTTCTAAATCTTTGATCACTCCGCTATTTCCGGTCCACCCTGTATGTCTGCACCAAAGAAACGGTCCGTTCATCGTCATAGACAATATCACAAAGAAACGTTATTAATACTAAATTTAGGGACATTTCTTATATACCTATCTCTACGAAACCGCAGATTTTCTTTAAAAAACAACATATTACACACTATTAACTTATAAACAAAACTATGTGACATTATATATTTATATAAAATTTATAATAAGCATAAGTAGAAATTCGAAATGCGTGAAAATGACGCGTCCCGTAAAACCTAGCGTTAAACTACAAGAATACGCAAATTCGGCGTAATCTGTACTACCCACGTAAACAGTCGACCAATCGTCGAATTTGACGATCAACCGAATGGTCAAATATCCGGTCATCCGGTTTTCACCGAGCTTCTCTAATGGGAGTCAGCCGTGATCGTTCCGACTTACTCGGCCGTAGTACTCCAGCGTACCACTTATTGTACAGTCGTTACGACGTCGTCTGGTACGCGCTGCAACATCCGGTCGCGTAAGTTGCACGCGCGTACGACGTCGTAGTAAGCGCGTAGTACGCGCAAACGAGCCGAGAAGCCGCGAGTTTCGTGCACGAAGGACATTCCCACTCCTACACGGACCGTTTCTTTCTCCCGGCCCGTTCAAATTATCCAGCGGAAGTGGCCCTTACTTTCCCTATACACGCTTCAGAAATTTCTCGGCTAAACGAACGAACGAACGAACGAACGAACGAACGTACGAACGAAGCTCTAGCTAAAGGCTCGTTCGATCGCCGGAGAGAAGAGTGCACAGCATGCATACCCGTTCTCGAGTCGTTTGCGATAATGCGATTCAATGTTCCGTAGCAACGATAGTACAAGGGATCCGCGAACGGAGAGCCCCTCTCTCTTGCTCGAGCGACCAGATCGGGTGAACGAATTTTTATCGAGCTCCTAATGACGTGTCAGATCGAAAATAATACGCGTAAAGGACGTTTTCTTCATATTTTAACGTTGTTGTTTTATTTTTCTGAAAATTTAAAGGGATACAGTGGATAATAGGTGTTAATGTTGTTTACGTGGAATAAAATGTACAATATACGACGTATTTTATTGTATTTCTTTTTAGCAATCCTATTCAATGCTACTTTGTTGTGTAAGTATACGTTTTTATGTCAATACCTGATCGTGTTGAATAAATAGTCTTGGACATTATTCTGTTCTACGTTGTTCTCCTTCGTGCTCGTCGTGATTTACTTGAGAATCAGGGCTATTATTCCACCAAGACGAAAATATGGAGTGCTATTTAAAAAACTGAAGGTGACCTCCTTACTTCTTAATTCCTTGCGATCCCACGGTTCATAGATCCTAACCTATCTTTTATTTCACATCTACCCGACGGTGTATTTATAATTCACTGCTTCGATCTGTTCTCGACAAAAGAATAGAATTTCTCGTTTCTTGTCACGTGTGTATACCAGCCACCTGAAGAAGAAATCGTTTTCCTTTGCTTAGAATACAGGGTTCTTCGATGCTTTCTACCATTACTTCGACCGATTTTCTCACAAAGTTCCGTGATATCGTTAGACAACATTTGTACAACGTAATATAAACGAGAAATAAGAAGATACTCTGAAAGAGTCGAAATTTTGATAGCAAAGAGCAACGAAGGGAATTTCGACGTCGTTCATGAACGAATGAAAACGAATAAGTCCGGACTTGTCCGAACTCTCTCGAGCCAATATCGGATCACGATCACATGGAACCCTACGCCATGTTATTAGACGTATAAACGTGGCAACGACTCAACGTGGCCATCATATTTCGAGAATCGTGTAATTATATACCGAAGAAGTTATCGAGTAACATTCGATGTAAATGTTTATTCTAATTACTTGGGAAATACATGTTTAAGGTATTTCAGTATTAAAGGTATATTTGAGCAGGAATAAATTATTAGCAACAGTAAAATACGTTAATTAGACAATTTTTAAATAAAGACATTTATATTTGTCAGAATATTTACAGCGGAGATACTTTCAAAATTTCTTTTCGACATGTTAAATCTTACTGCTTTTCTAGTAATTCGTGTTAGTCGTTAAAGGGAAAACGTTTCTTACATAACGTCCACGTGGTTTTAGAAACATAATACAGACTTACCATCAACTCGCAGTGGTTAACAACTTTGAGATTAAAGCTTTTCCCCCTAATAAGAATTCTTTATTTCACTGTACGTCGATACTGAAGCAAAGAAAAGAATTGTAAAAATTTTATCTACCTAATATTCACAAATAAACTACGTATTACACATTATCATCCATAAAAAGAAAGAGTATTTCAGAAATTTTGATCCCGATCAAAAGTGAACATATGTTTCTTTCCCAGCAATTTAAAGGTTAAAATTCTGTAACAAATTATATCCACCTGTTCATGGGTTCAATCGGAAATCGTGAAGTTCGTAAAGCACTAAACGTGCTAGATAAATCATTGACGTTGAAAAATCCATCCGTAGGCTCACGACAGCAGGTTAAAACTCTATCACCTTGGTTCCACGGATCTCGTGGTCGTCCCTGAAATAACAGGAGAACGCCGAAGGTGGCGAGCCTGTAGGTGGCAGTTGCGCAGGGTTCCTGTTACACGATGCGAATCCGGCACTGGCGCCCCAGTCATGCAGGCTGATGGTGGGGGGACAGTTACGTTTCACGTGACACGCTGGCGCCTTGGTGGTAGGGATCGATCCAGGGGTCACGTGACCGTTTGGCGCCGACATGGTGGGGACGCACCTACCACCCCTTCGGAAAGACGAAACGGCGAAGAGCAAGTAATCTACTGGCTTGCGTCGGCATTCTGACCTGGTAAGTCGCCAGCGTCGGATCGTGAGAAAGTGAATAAGACTAGGCTCGCATTGCTGGACATTTAAATCGACCGTAAGCAGACTTGTTTGAAAAGGGAAACGGTTTCTTCGCGTATCGGGCACCTACCGTAATACCGTGGACCTATATACGCAACAAACTCAAACATAACCCTAATCGACGGAATACGAGCAACAACGCCGAATTACGCTTATTTATTAGAATCCTACGTCCACGTACCTCCGAACGATTTTCTTATTCATTTGCTATTAGTGTGTTCGAGATATTCGTCCTATTCCTTTATACGTTATAACCGAGAGGCAGCTTCAACGGTACGAGGATATATACACATACGTAAAGAGAAGAGTCCAATACGAAAAAGAAAAGCAACTATACGAGTCGGTGACCACGTCAGACGAGAGAGCACCAGAGACGGAAAGAAAAGTGTGTTGTTGTGCATGAAACAAGGGATATACAAAAAAAAAAAACACCCATACACCGGCTTTTTCCACGTCGTCGAACCCTGAGTCTCGTGTTGTATATATATATATAGATATATACATACAATATTGTTTTCGCGTAAACGGCCTCTAGGTGAGTGATATTCGGAGTCATTGCCCGAAACCAAGGTCCTGTACGTGTACGTATACACGCGGCATACGTGCACACGCGTGTATGTATGTTATATTTTGTGAAGTGTTAAGTGTCCCGGCGAGCGTCGTCTTCTCGTGCGAATTCGTGTGAACTTCTACCGTATCTTTACGATCGATTCGTGCATGCTCTGTCTGGTCGCGCCGGCGAAAAACGGTTTGGCAACGTGGCACGTGAATAAAGTGACACCGCGACGACGGCGACGACGACGACGACGACGGCGGTGAGAAGGGACGTTGAGAAAAAACGAAGGGGAGGAGAGAAAAAACGGCCGATCGGACTGTGCATCGTCGGGAAGCCTGACACACCGGAATCTTTTTGATCGCTAGCCGAGTTGCCGGAGAAGGAGAGGCTGCCGGCGACGCCGCCGCTCTGTTGTGCGTGGTGCGTTCGAGAGGTTAGAAACGCCACGGGAACATGGATCTGCTTTGCTGCGAGACCACCGAAACTGAATGCAGAGCCTACGCCGATCCTGCTCTTCTTGGCGACGACCGTGTGTTGCAGAATCTGCTGAAAACCGAGGAGAGATACGCGCCCAGCAGTTCTTACTTCGAGTGCGTGCAGAGGGACATCTCGCCGCTCATGCGCAAGATCGTCGCGGAGTGGATGTTGGAGGTGAGCTATCGTTTCCGGTCCACGTGTCGCCCTTGAATTTTCCAAAATTTCACCATTATCCGATTCTCATTGCCCTCCGTATCGTCATGTGAAAATCCCTCGTAATGTTTTCGAGATGCCACGGAGGAAATGGAAGGGTTCTCACGCAGGGTTCTCTGGGAAATAGTTCGTGAAAAAGTTGCTACTCCCGTGCAGTTCCTTGAACTTTTTCGATAATCGGAAGGGGTTACATCGGTCGATACTGGTGACACGTCTTGCTTCGGTAGTTTTGCATCCGTGAAGCTTCGTACATGCTGTGAGAGGAACATTGACAACGTGGGTGTTGATAATGCTCGAGCTGTTAAATATCTCTGCCCACTGGGACGTTCGAAAAACGCTGCATACATAGTTTGCTTATCGACGTCGTTTTTTTTTTTTAAGGGATTGTCAGTAAACACTCGTGTTATGTAATTATACGGAATAATCTCGCGCGAGTGTTGACTTTGTTTTTATCAACAATAATACCTCGAGCATAACATTCCATCGAACTCTGTCGTGCAATGCTTCCGAAAGAAACTACATAATCAATCTCACTTTCGACGTTCCATCTGCAAATACTTAACAAGTGTCACGGTGGTGAAGCACATAAGACACATTTAGTCTATCAACTGGGAACATTAACAGACCATAGCGGTAGAGTGCTCGAGTTTTTCGTCTGGAAAGGATCGCCTGAAGTGAAATTCGTCGAATCTGAAACTCTTAGGCTTTCGGCTGTCCAATTTCGATATCGACCAGTTCGAACGTGTTTGGCTATTGGTTTTTTCGAACGGGTGGAGCGTGGAAAGTCGCGCAACGGCCGCGAACCGAACGTTAGCTTATTTTTGGCCGCGGTGCGCGAGGGAGAGAAAGAGAGAGGGAGAGAGAGACGCCTGGTGACGTCGAACACGCGTCTGGGGTCCCTTTAAAATTTAAAAAACACGCTTGTTGCGTAGGTACGCGGCTTTTGCTGCTGGCGGCGCGCTCGCGGCGTATTGCCGTCATTGACGAGGCGAATCATGTCAGTGCGATCAGTCACTGTGGTTACGTCACCGTGCGTTGCCAAATGCGTCCCGATAGTCCAGCCAGGTTTCATAATTAATATGTTCACGTTCACGATAAATTCGGTGTATCGTTAATACTTCGTATTGTTACGGTTGATACATCTCACGTAACCTCGCTTATTCGCCGCCGAAAATTCTCGTATTTCGATTTAAAATTACACGTGTAACCGAAGAAGTACTAGACATTTTCGTATGAAATTTCGACATTATTAACGTTAATATACCATTTCTACATTCACTATCGACATTTTCCTACTGAACTGGAGACTGGAAATATTCGCAAAAATATTATAACAATATATACAAAAATACGTGTTTTTAGTTATTTTGGTTATTTCTAGAAGTAACTAGTTAATACTAGTATTGACGAAAAACCTTCGATAAGACTAACTTTGACTGGTTAGATTGGTTATTGACGAATTTCGAGACCTGTCTGTAACAGTACTACCGGTTTCATTTAAAATTTGCAAAACGAACGGAGGAATAAGTATTCGAAATGTAAATATTCGTTCAAAATATTTTTTCGCTGTTTCAATTAAAAAATTGTCAAGGACAGTAATCATAGGAATTAAAAACTTTAAAAATTGATAAATCAGAATTCAGAAACGTTCGTTTCTGTATATTATCGAATTCGAAAAAAAAAAAAAATTCCCCAATTACATCGAAACATAGGATACGAAGAAACTAGTAACTATTTCGACCAATCAAATATCGTTTACTATTTTTAACCAAATGAACTTCGTTTTATTGTAAACGTAAACGACACTTTTCTAGTTGAAACATTAAGTCGAAATACTACGAAACATTCATTTACCGTAGAAAGAAAATTTTTCACAATGGTTTGCAGAGCTATGCGTAGATGAAATGGTAAGGTTTTCAAGGGGAAAAACCCAGAACGAGCGTAGAGGCAGTCTTTCGCCTTAGATTCTTGTCGTGTAATCACCTCAACTTCCTTCGACGGCTATGGTAATGAATTCCCCGCTTCCGGATCGAATTGCACGATTCGCGTATATTTTTCCTTTCAACGTGACTCTGGCCCGCTGACAATGTAGTCTGGTCCGACCTGCGGATACGTTTAAATGCCCACTTTCTGAGCGTGCCTCGAACGAAAATCTGTGCGTTTCTCGCGCGACCGTTTCTTCTGCCGGCAACAAAGTATCATTTTTTTTTTCCCGCTCAACGGCTAACGTTCGTAACGGTAATCTTTTCTTTTTAACGTCTCTCGGCTGGCTATTTTACGAAACTGGCCTCGCAATCGATGATCCATGTCGATCCTTCTTTTTTTTCTGTCTAACGTATTACATACTTTGTTTTTACGAATTCGAACGTAGTTAATGTTTGTAATCTTTCTGTTATATTCTTGTTCATTTTGTACATATATCGGTAATCTCTAAATTCGATGCTAACTTTTAGTTAGAAACTTTTCTCTTCAGCGACAAAGTGGTAATTTAGGTTCTTAATTGTCAACGGCGATGCGTGTCGTAATTTATGCGAGGGTGAATAAGAAGAGTAGGTGTTGGTT
>NW_017100261.1:6446249-6451421 GCF_001263275.1 Habropoda laboriosa
TTTTTTTTTTTTAAGGGATTGTCAGTAAACACTCGTGTTATGTAATTATACGGAATAATCTCGCGCGAGTGTTGACTTTGTTTTTATCAACAATAATACCTCGAGCATAACATTCCATCGAACTCTGTCGTGCAATGCTTCCGAAAGAAACTACATAATCAATCTCACTTTCGACGTTCCATCTGCAAATACTTAACAAGTGTCACGGTGGTGAAGCACATAAGACACATTTAGTCTATCAACTGGGAACATTAACAGACCATAGCGGTAGAGTGCTCGAGTTTTTCGTCTGGAAAGGATCGCCTGAAGTGAAATTCGTCGAATCTGAAACTCTTAGGCTTTCGGCTGTCCAATTTCGATATCGACCAGTTCGAACGTGTTTGGCTATTGGTTTTTTCGAACGGGTGGAGCGTGGAAAGTCGCGCAACGGCCGCGAACCGAACGTTAGCTTATTTTTGGCCGCGGTGCGCGAGGGAGAGAAAGAGAGAGGGAGAGAGAGACGCCTGGTGACGTCGAACACGCGTCTGGGGTCCCTTTAAAATTTAAAAAACACGCTTGTTGCGTAGGTACGCGGCTTTTGCTGCTGGCGGCGCGCTCGCGGCGTATTGCCGTCATTGACGAGGCGAATCATGTCAGTGCGATCAGTCACTGTGGTTACGTCACCGTGCGTTGCCAAATGCGTCCCGATAGTCCAGCCAGGTTTCATAATTAATATGTTCACGTTCACGATAAATTCGGTGTATCGTTAATACTTCGTATTGTTACGGTTGATACATTTCACGTAACCTCGCTTATTCGCCGCCGAAAATTCTCGTATTTCGATTTAAAATTACACGTGTAACCGAAAAAGTACTAGACATTTTCGTATGAAATTTCGACATTATTAACGTTAATATACCATTTCTACATTCACTATCGACATTTTGCTACTGAACTGGAGACTGGAAATATTCGCAAAAATATTATAACAATATATACAAAAATACGTGTTTTTAGTTATTTTGGTTATTTCTAGAAGTAACTAGTTAATACTAGTATTGACGAAAAACCTTCGATAAGACTAACTTTGACTGGTTAGATTGGTTATTGACGAATTTCGAGACCTGTCTGTAACAGTACTACCGGTTTCATTTAAAATTTGCAAAACGAACGGAGGAATAAGTATTCGAAATGTAAATATTCGTTCAAAATATTTTTTCGCTGTTTCAATTAAAAAATTGTCAAGGACAGTAATCATAGGAATTAAAAAATTTAAAAATTGATAAATCAGAATTCAGAAACGTTCGTTTCTGTATATTATCGAATTCGAAAAAAAAAAAAAATTCCCCAATTACATCGAAACATAGGATACGAAGAAACTAGTAACTATTTCGACCAATCAAATATCGTTTACTATTTTTAACCAAATGAACTTCGTTTTATTGTAAACGTAAACGACACTTTTCTAGTTGAAACATTAAGTCGAAATACTACGAAACATTCATTTACCGTAGAAAGAAAATTTTTCACAATGGTTTGCAGAGCTATGCGTAGATGAAATGGTAAGGTTTTCAAGGGGAAAAACCCAGAACGAGCGTAGAGGCAGTCTTTCGCCTTAGATTCTTGTCGTGTAATCACCTCAACTTCCTTCGACGGCTATGGTAATGAATTCCCCGCTTCCGGATCGAATTGCACGATTCGCGTATATTTTTCCTTTCAACGTGACTCTGGCCCGCTGACAATGTAGTCTGGTCCGACCTGCGGATACGTTTAAATGCCCACTTTCTGAGCGTGCCTCGAACGAAAATCTGTGCGTTTCTCGCGCGACCGTTTCTTCTGCCGGCAACAAAGTATCATTTTTTTTTTCCCGCTCAACGGCTAACGTTCGTAACGGTAATCTTTTCTTTTTAACGTCTCTCGGCTGGCTATTTTACGAAACTGGCCTCGCAATCGATGATCCATGTCGATCCTTCTTTTTTTTCTGTCTAACGTATTACATACTTTGTTTTTACGAATTCGAACGTAGTTAATGTTTGTAATCTTTCTGTTATATTCTTGTTCATTTTGTACATATATCGGTAATCTCTAAATTCGATGCTAACTTTTAGTTAGAAACTTTTCTCTTCAGCGACAAAGTGGTAATTTAGGTTCTTAATTGTCAACGGCGATGCGTGTCGTAATTTATGCGAGGGTGAATAAGAAGAGTAGGTGTTGGTTGGTTTGGAATTTTTACTTACGATAGACGTTGTTTTTGACGAGGTATAGAACATTTCACTGTGAATTTGGAAATTGTTCATTTTGAGGTTAGAAGTGACGTTTAATTGAAATTTTGCGTGTGAAGTATGTAGATTGGGAAATTAATGTCTCCAAAAATGTTGAGAATAATAAAACTAGATAATTGAACGATAATAAGATTTGTAGTCTCGTGAAAGTGCGAGTTCGCTGAATTTTTACTTACGATAGACGTTGTTTTTGACGAGGTATAAAACATTTCACTGTGAATTTGGAAATTGTTCATTTTGAGGTTAAAAGTGACGTTTAATTGAAATTTTGCGTGTGAAGTATGTAGATTGGGAAATTAACCCCTTAACTTGCACGCTCGAGTTAATTCGAGCGCGCTAAACAGGCCAAACTGTGCACACTCGAGATAATTCGAGCGGCGTTGTATTTGATGCTGCTATAATTTTTCACACTCGAATATATTCGAGAATTGAAAATAACAATGTGAAAGCTAAGAAAAAGAATCGTGTTATTGATATTTATCATTTACATAGGATTGTAAGCTATAATACTTATTTATTCGAAAATAAAATATAGCCTTTTTCCATGGAACAAAAGCGCAGTATATCGAAATTGTCCACTAAAAGAAAAGTTGAATCAGGAGTGATAACAAATGGAAACCTTTGAGGATGTCGATGTTCTAAAGTTTGTTTTTTTTACATTAAAAAAATTGATTTTTTTTGGCCGGTTTTTTTCAAAAAAACTGTGCGTTAAGGGGTTAAATTTCACAAAATTTTATGTTTCTTGTGGCTTTATGACACGTTAATTACTATCGAGTGTTTATGAGTAAGCATCAGAAAGACTCACGTCCCTTACAAATAAAAAGAGTTTCTATGTCCATAAAATACCTTCTGGGCACCTCGACATTGTTTTAAAGAGGGATTTACCCCTTTCGTTACTAACTGTGACTATAGTCACCCATTCTCTCGCGTTCCATGCATACTAACTGTGACTATAGTCACCCATTCTCTCGCGTTCCATGTATACTAACTGTAGTAACTATAGTCACCCATCGTCGAGCGCTCATTGTACACTAACTGTGACTATAGCCGCCTATCGTCGAGCGTTCGCTGTGTTCAAGCGGTAACTATAGTCACTCATTCTCGAGCGCTCCATGTATACTAACTGTGTCCATAGTCACCCATTGCTGATCGTTCGCTATATTCTACCAGTGACTATAGTTAACCATCGTCGAGCGGTTGCTGTATACTAACGCGACTATAGTCACTTATTGTCGAGCGCTCCCTATATCCTACCGGTGACTATAGTTACCCATAAAAATTTGGAGCACAGTTTCGTTGTATTATCTTAACAACTGTGAAAGTAAAAAAAAAAAACCAATAATGTCACTAAAGTGTACGTTCGTGTTTTGACTAGCTTTGAAGCTTAATTAAAGCACTCAAATTCAACAGAACTGTGCATTATCGTCACAAAGCCAAATTCTCTACGATTTACATTCAGATGCAACGTATTTTTCTCTCGATTCACTCGTCGACATTCTCCAACGTGAAAACTTCGACGCCCGACCGATTTTACAACCTCGCCTATATTTCTTCCATCGACTATACCATCCATATGTATCGCGTCACATTCTTCATTACTTTTATTCGCCTGGTTGCAAAGCAGCCCAAACCGCGGCACAACAACAGTAGTGAAACGTAGGAAAGCGCGAGTGTGGCGGGCATGAGAAAAAAATGCGAAGGAAAACCGGTACGCGACCTGAATACCCGACGCGATTCAGTGAAACATTCAACGTCCGGGGTAAACGGTGAAATATAACGTCAGATAAGCGCGCAAAATAATGTCACGCTGATGCGACATCGTGGTTGGAAGACAGGGGGTCGGGGGGTTCGGATAGACGGGGAAGATTGTAAGAGGGAAAAAGTTTCCCGATGCGATGGTACGCCTCGCGTAGTACGCCAGCAGCCACCGTACCACGCGGGTAGATTTGAAAAAAACCAAGGCGAAACAAAAACAAAATACGACGATGATAGCGGTGGTGGTGAGACACAAAAGGTAGAATAGGCGGTGAAAAGTTTCCTCGGCCGATAGGAAAGGAGATGTGCGGACAGAAAAGCACCGAATTCGGGTCAATGGAAAGAGGAATGGGGAAAACTGGGACGTTTTTACCACCACTTTGAAGTTTTTACTGGTTTTCTAATTCGCCGCTTTTTCTTCTTCTTTTTTATGTGATTCATTTGGCGCAAATGAATTCTGACGTTTCTGTGGTTTAGAGCTGTTGCATTTATTGCCTGCGATAATCCAAGTTTTGTTGTGTTTAGGGGTTTTAATTGTTGAATTATCTTGTGGTATTGGCATGCGTGAACAGGCAGAGAAACATGAAGCATGATATTTGAATAATTTCAAAAATAATGGGGATATTGATAAATGTTATTGGGCTAAGTTGAACTATTTCATATTTTTCAATATTCAAAAATTGTAGGTATGCAGTAAATTCTCCACAAGTGTCAGTCCGCAAGGAACCTAAACCTGACACTTGTAGAGTCAGGGACTACGTTTTCGAGCCTCGCGCCCGCCTTTGTAGTTTGCCGAACGTAGACAAGGACAGCGAATAAAAGATAAGGATGAAACGTGAGTCGAGGCAACCAAGCGATTTAAATACCAACTTTTTTAATTTTACGTTTTTTATCCCGAAATTTTTCTTAACATACTGATGAGATTTTTCTGATGAAAATGACATCAAACACGACATAATTTGAACAACATTACTTATTAACACGTTCACTGTCACGCCAGACAATTATATCGTGTTTGATATCATTTTCATCAGAAAAATCTCACCAACATGTTAAAAAAAATTTCAGATGAAAAAAAGTAAAATTAAAGAAATTATATTTTTCTATTATGATTTGTGGAGCTGTGAAATCTCGTAAAAGAAACCGAGTGGTGTAG
>NW_017100261.1:6452981-6473198 GCF_001263275.1 Habropoda laboriosa
TTAATGTCTCCAAAAATGTTGAGAATAATAAAACTAGATAATTGAACGATAATAAGATTTGTAGTGCTTCGAAAAATGTAAAGATGTATTATTTCTGGAAATATAAAGGAAAATATTCGTGTAAAATATAATTACCAAAATATGTGCATATTAACAATAATGAAAGTGAAAAGTTTAACGATGATTAAATTTATAGTGATTCGAAGGATGCAAAGATGAAACGGGGATATTCTGGAAATATTGATAAAATTCTAAATTTTCACATTTCGTTGAATTAATCTCATATTGTCGTATTTCTCTAATTATTAGCTTGATATCAATCTTTCTCTAATTATTAGCTTGATAACATGGAATTTCTTCCCATTATCTCGCTTTTCACCTTTTCCTCTTCGTTTCGATTCTGTACAATGAAATGAAATCGGTCGAAAGCGACGAAATTCGTACAGTCTCGGATCCTTACGCTTTCTAATGATGTAACTCTCGTTAAATTAGAAATCGTTGCTGAAAATCATCGCATTCCATCGGCAATTAATCCTTCACTGTCACATTTCGTCACAGAAAGCTAGGCTGGTAATATTTAAAATCGAGGTTGCATAGGTCATTTTATAAATATTGATAGAGAACAGCACAAGTGTATTTATCTAATCTATAAACAGACGATAACCGTTCGTTTCTTATGTAATACGTATTAGCCACATTTTCACGATAAATACGTGTTGATTTCTCTTACAAAATCGTAACACTGATCGTCGTTCACGTTAAATCCAGTCTTATACGTACCGTAAGCTGTACTTGGAATAAATTCGAATAAAGCCACCTTTTCCTTTCTCGCTACAGCTTTTTAAAACAGGATCTCGATTAGCTTCTCAGCATCTCAAGGATGCGTTTCGAATAATTCGACGTTCAAGGCTCGTGTATGTTTTCGGTTCTATCTGGAGTAAGGCTCTTTTTTTCTCTTTAAAACTGTGTCAAGTACTTTCGCGGTCTAATCTGATATGAAAACTTACGATTTCACTTTTTATCAATTTACAAGTGCCACCTATCGTACCGAAATACTTACGCTTATCGTATAATCAGTATCATAAACACCGAACACTTACTAATTGCAAGTCCATTAAAAAAGAATCTCGCGTAAAGGATCCTCGCGAAGTCGTTCCCAGATAGTGTAATTAAATTACAGCAGGATCCTGTGTATGTTGAATGTAATCTTGAACACTGCGTGACGTTTAATTATGTTAGAAAGATAAATCTTGTAATTTGCAATGAAATCTTTTTCTTTTCGGAACTAAATTCAAGTGACCGAAAATTTGTTTGGGCTGTATGTTGCAGCCTTGCGGCACACTTCCGTCTTAGTTTAATATTTGATTCGATCCTTTACACACATTCGCCTTAATTTGATGAACCGAATTTTTAAACGGCACATATAAAAATGGGAATTTCATGCGGTGACAATGTAATCCTTCGTAGGCAAACATTTTCTCACACTCCCTAGACAAACTTGGTCATCCAAGTCTAATTCTTTTGACTGTTTTAAGCTTTGAAAGAATTTGAAAAAATCGTGGGTCACTGATATCAAAGTCTCTGCTATATTTTTTATTTATTTGCCGGTTGGCGTGTAACCCTTTAGTATACGATCCGGTTTCAAACAATTCGGGATCTGAAAAAGTCGATCGATTCGCAAAATTCATTCGCGTTCGTAATTGTACGATTAATGGAATTAAATTGGCCATAAGTCGTGTGTTGTGCCTCTCGAGATAGTAGAATATGACACTGATGTGCTTAACCTGAAATATACATTGTACAATTGTTCGCTAAGCGAAGTGTTTCAAACATTTTTCAATAAAAACGAAAATTCATTTGAAATTGCGCAGAAATTGGGTCGTCGAAGATCCAGATTACCTACGGAGGGTAAACGATATGTTAGATATAATAACACAAAGATTGCTAGATGCGCGTTCGTCGAAGGTTCTGGGGGTAAGTAAGTGCCATGCCGTCTCTCATGGTCCCCCACACTCCGTGGCCCAGATCCTTGGAGAGCACCCTTAACTGTTTGAGGCACGGAATTTTAGAAAATAAAAAATCTATGTTGCACAGAAATTTTATTTTTATAAAATTTAACAAAGTCATTAAATTTTTAATTACAGCGTGGGACTTAAACAGCCCCTCTGTGCCATATTGATTCATGAATGGTATTTGTTAAAGCACGTCTTTTTCCCAAGACATAGAGGTACAGAGTACAAGACCATTGCTAACTGGTTTAAATAGGCGGGACTTTCAACCTCTGCTCCAGTAGCACTTGTAATTTTTCGAGGTGGTGTAAAAAACATCCCACCGTGCATATTTACGTGTCAAAAAGGTGGGACACTTTTTATCCCACTATGCCCCAAAGAGTTAACGCTTTACACGTGCTACGGAGCACCACGACTTCGCGTCATCGGTCACACGCGCGACCCTTAGAAGTCGCGATCCTTAGAAGTCGCGACCCTTAGATCCGCGACCCTTAGAAGTCGCCGCGTCTCCTCTATAGAGGACTCGACGCTAACAGATCATAAATACTGTAACGATCAGAATACATTACAAAGAGTTAGAGTTAAATTTCACGCATCGTGAATCGATGTTCTCCGATTAATCACACCGAGATTAGAGGTGTCAATCACGAACGCCCTCTAGGAGTTCCTTAAACGATCCCGAAGTTCTTCGTCAGACACGAGTTCCCCGCGATTTAGAGGTTCAAGGCCCACGTTATTCGACTGTCGATTGTTTCTTCTCTTTTTTGCACGATTAATTGCAACGATCAGGAGGTTTGTAAAGTCGGCCTTGGAGCATGCGGCTACGTCGAGAACGTGACTTGACTGGGTCGTGTATACACTCACGTCGAAGACCGTTGCTTTGAATTCTTTGGCATTAGGGACCCGGTTCACTTTGTCCGAATCGGCCAACTCATCCTTCAATCTCGTTCTCACGCGTGCTTTGCCAACAAGAAAAGAGGAAAATTTGTTCTGGATTGATAGAGGTAGGCGGTGTTTCTCGTAACTCGCGATATTTCGTTGTCAGGCTCTTTTGAAATTTCGCATCGAGGCTCTCCTTTGTCTCGTTCCACGTGAAAATTAGTTTTCAATATTTTTTAATCGTATTCGTTTTATCCGTGTCTTCGGCTCGTCAGACTCCTTCGAAACGTTGCGTCGAGGCTCTTCTTTGTCTTCTTTCTCAATATTTCGATGCAAAATTAGTTTCGAATATCTGAAAATTATGTTTGCTTTGGCTATTTCTGAGCGGTGGAAGTGAATCTTCGTAGTGAAGGTGAATGGGACTTTTCTACTTTTTTGTCAACCAAATTGTCGACAGGACAAGAAAATATGGGAGATTGCTAAGTGTAGAAACGAATTCGGTACCTTTCTTTACAAACTTCGATATTTAGTTACAAAAGATCCACAATATTGATGTTCCAAATAATCTCTGTTATTTTGGACGATCATTTTTCCATTTATCGAGTAACTGGCGAATTCTCTCTCTGAAACTATAAAATGGAAAATACATTTCGAGTCGATAAAATCGTCAAGATTTTGTAAAAAAAAAAAGGCACTGAATTATTCCAATTTTTTATTACAGAATTGAAATCTCCTTATTTCACTATAGACTCTTTCGAAATGTTCCATTAAAGCTCTTCTTTCTCCCTTTCGTAGCTCAGACAATTATTTTTCAATATCTTAAAATTATACTCACTTTCATCTATTTTTAAATGAAAGTGAACCTTCGTAGTCAAATTGTCCATAAGATTAAATAAGCAGAAACTTCCTTGAGAAATAATTCGTCGAAGCTAAATTACGCGCCGCAGATATTTCTAATCTTTTTTTTTTTTTACAACAGAATTGAAGAGTCTGTCGGAAGTTTGAGGAGAATGTAAACGTTGCAAATTTGTTTCCATTTATAATTTCAATTCTTCGTTGCTTTAATGTGTTAATGAGAGTGAAGTTGCTTCAGCAATGGTATTTCGTTCACGAAATCCTTTTAGAGCGGAAACGTTAATTATTGTAGTTCGGAATAAATTATCATGTATCAGATGCACGTTCGTTAACTTGGTTTTCGCGTAATATCATTTTAATTGGTTACATCTTACAGTATCGGTCAAAACGGTTCGTAAATGTAACACGTTAGTAGATACAGTGTTTATTCATAGCGTACTTGAAAATTACGACGTGTGTGTTTATTTCAAATACACCGGCAGCCACGTTTTATCTTGAAATTTACAACATTTTGTAAGATCGTTCCCAACGAAAACACATCTCTTTGTGGTTGTATAACACGTGATAATAAGTTCAATAGCAATATATTTTATAACAATAATTTCATAATAACTATAAACACACGTAAAAAGGAATAACGATGAGCTGATCAGCGGCTCTCTAATTATATCTCGCAAAAATTCTCGCGCACTCTCTGATATATCAGTAACAACTCGGTTCTACTGTTTTACTCCCTGTTTCCCTGTATCAAACCAATTCCACACTCTTCACCTCGAAATATCGAGAGCATAATCGAATGTACGTGTCGGTGAAAGACATTTAAACGTTGAATTAAAATTGATCTCGACTCGAGTACAATTTTCGTGGTTGTGAAAAAGAAAGAAATATTCAGTTATTTCCAACAGAATTTCTATTCTCCTGCTCGAAAATTCACTTCTGCTAACCGTCGTAATTTAGGAAACATCTGTGTAACACAAAACACGCGACAAGCCCGAAGAATTGTGTAAGAATTATGCACGGCCTTTCTTATTTCTGAAAATCGTTGCAAATTATTTTCGATAGAATTCTAATTTCTATTCTAGGCGAGGATTTATTTCTCATCGCTGTTGCGAATCTCTAAACATCTGTGTAACACAGAACGCGCTGAAATCGCATAGGATTATGTAAAA
Organism: Habropoda laboriosa; assembly: GCF_001263275.1. NCBI lineage: Eukaryota > Metazoa > Arthropoda > Insecta > Hymenoptera > Apidae > Habropoda > Habropoda laboriosa. Next base: position 6,457,894 of record NW_017100261.1, read on the forward strand.
ATTGTGCACGTCATTTCTTACCGACGAAAGTCGTTACAGAGGATTTTCGATAAACCTCCAGTTTCCATTCTACTCGAAAATTGATTAACAGATACTAATCGTAGTAGATCAGAAAACACGTTGAAATCGCAAAGAATTGAATAAGAATTGCGTATGTTATCTCCTATCGATGGAAAATCGTTATCAACTATTTTCGATAAAATTCTAATTTCCATTCTAGACGAAAATTCTACTAATCGTCGTGAATCACGAAACACGTTGAAATCGCAAAGAATTATGCAGCAAGTACCATTTATCCGTTTAAAGGTACGTGCTTTGATAAAATTGCCCGAATTATTGCGCTTTCGATGAAACATCACGGATGTACGAAGTAACGGATCTTAATTCTATAAATTCCTGCCGAAAGTGAAAAATATTTTAGCAAAAATCCAAGGAAATTCTACAACGATGATATAATAATGGTCTTCCAAAAGAAAAAAGAAGTCGCTTATTTTTTTTTTTTGTTCCTATCAAATTTAAAGGATCGTTGGAAATATCGATCTGTGATAAATTAGAAAATTCGACACGAACTTAGGGGGATGACCTGATGTACAACTTTGTGGAGAAACGATAGAATATTGTTGACTGACCCCCGCGCGTCGAATACGTTCTTTTCTTTTCTTTCGTCGGATCTGGCATGTCGAGGGACGGATTAAAGTTTATCGAAACAGATAACCAACATAGAAACCGCTATCTGGCCCTCAACTATATACCGAATGTTTGAGGATCGGCAAACGGTTGTTGAAAGCTGCTTCTTAATATTGATAGCGGAGTGTAAAGTGTCCTTAAGGTTCGTGTGCGGCGCCCGGTAACTTCTGTTTCCGCGGCAAATAACAATAATCTACATTGTCGACTGTGGTGGCAATTTGTACTGCAACTGGAAAGGTGGAGTTGGTCTTCTAAATAAACAGAGATAAATTCGTAGATCTTTTTGCAGTAACTTGTGCGTGAAACGAAGCTTTACGTTGATATCGTACCTTTTTTAATCGCGAAGAAATGTCGCGTGTAATGTGCCGTTCTTTATTTCAGTAAGCAACTTTAGTTAAACAGCTTCCAAGGGAGAAGCTGAGAATTTCAAAAATTTATTTCTCGATAAAGAAATTGGGGATTTTTAAGAAAAGGAATTCTTTCGACAAATTTGTCACATTTTTCGGTGAAGAAACAGAAGAAAATACGATTCTTTTGCAAAACGTATCGAAGAAAGAAAAAAAGTTCAGGATTTTGAAAATGTAATTCTTTTGACAAATTTTCACATTTTTCAGCGAAGAAACGAAAGAAGGAAATTGAGGATTTTGGAAAATACAGTTCTTCTGCAAAATGTGTCACATAAATAAGAGAACAACTAAGCACGGGATTTTAAGAATATAATTCTTTCGCAAAATTTGTCAGACAAATAAAAGAAGGAAGTTCACGATTTTAAACTAAAATAATACGGTAAAATTAAACGGGCAAATACTTGGGAGTGGCAGTGTACGAAGTTCAGTTAAATGGAACATCGTAAAGAGCACGTTGCATCGACACAGATTTTACAAACTTCCAGAAAAAAAAATAAAAAAAATACGAAAAAATAGCAGAGAGATTATGGAGTTTCGTACGTTTCGAGATGAAATTTCGAAACCATTCACGAAAATAATTATCAGCGTGTTGTTAGGTGACGAACGACCATTCTATGTAGATACAGACGAAGTTTCATTTTATCTTCTGAATTCCAACTTGAAAACGTCGGTTCCTCTTTCCAACGAAGATATCGAACCACCAATTTCCGACCCAGCTTTCTTCCATATATTTGAACAGATGCACGCCTGTAATCGACCAACGCTTCTTCAATTCTCCTTTTTTCCATTTTGCAACGTGACGAAGAAAAAAAAAAAACGGACTTTCTTCTTTCGTCGAATGAAATGTCCTTCTTCTGTTGACTCTCTCTGCTGCGGCTGTATTTAAACGTAGATAAATTTCTCGGGTACTTTTCCATGTATTTTTGGACACGGTTATGGCATTGTTAATTTACGAATAACGAAGATAACGATGTGTACAATTTGCTCGTTCGGTTCATCTGGTAATCAGACGTGAAAGAACGGTGCTTTCAATATTTTAGTAAAATTTCAGAAATTAATTCGGATAATTACGTTCTAACTCGTTAAATTAATCAATATTAAGTTAATTTAGGTAGGTCTGAATTTTTAGTTCGTAGGTATCGAGTGTGTATTTTTCCACGGATTAAAATTCGAATAGCGGTACGTGCAGCAAAGTGAAACGCATCTGTGCCACACACTGTGTGTCTTAAATGTACAGAAACGACGCCATAAATCGCCACCCTTAGAAGGTACAGCTAGGCGGGGTCGATTCGTGGAAAGGACCACGTGAAAACCTCGGTGCTTTTGAGAGAAATATCGTGGAAAATTTTCGGAAACACTGTTTCAGAAATAATTGGGCGGAAAGTGATAAGAAAATGTGAGAAATGCTTGTTTAGATACAGGAAGATAATGATAATTCTTAATAGGGGAGCTTATTGAAGAGAGAGTAAAGAATGGTTTAGTACAATACGAAGGAACACGATTTTTAATTTAATTTGGTGTTTCTTTGGTGTTTCATTTAATTGTCAATTAATTTCATGAAAATTCACTTGTTGAGTAATCAGGCAGAAGGTGATAAGAGAAGCTTAGAAATGTTTCCTTAGAGGTAGTAGTAATTTTTAATAGAGGAGCTTATTAAAGAGAGAGTAAAGGAAATTTGTTCCCAGATTAAAGAAGTACTGTGTTTGATATAATTGTCGGTTAATCGCATCGAAGTTCAGTTGTTGGAATTTCTAGAATCTCCGTTAATTTTCCAGATATTTCTTATTTTCCAGATAAGAGTGCAGTTTTTACTCGATGCGAAGATTTTCAGTCCGTCTTTCAGCGTCCAATGTAATTCAACGGGGCTCTGTCTCGTTAACTTGAAGTAGAGAAGTAGAGAAAAGGATTCACGTTCCGTGGATTTTGCATTCTAAGGCTCGGTCGTAAGTTATACGAAATACTCTGAGAAATGATATTTCCAGGGATAAATTGTTTCGATGTACTTGAGAATGTTTATCGTGAAATTAGTTGAAAGAAAGAAGAAAACCACTTGCAAGGATTTTCTTTATTTGAAGAATTAGCGATGAAATTTATATTTTTTGTTCATTTCAGTTAATTCCAGTTTTCCACCTTTGTTCTAATTTTTCGAAATTCTTTTAAACGCGAATAAAGATTTCTTCCTTGGAGTAGCCTGTTTTCACTAAATGGCAACTTCCTCGAATCTCTCCCAATGCAATTATTTATACGATTATTCACTTTATATCCATTAAATTTCCAAATTTTTAAGAGTCCTTTTGCAATTGATTTTCATTTTAAAAAGCACAAAACTTCCAAATTTTCGGTAATCCTTTAGCAATAATTTTCATTTCAAAATTCACACGCTAATTTCGATTCGTATTCACAAAATTCCCGATAATCCTTCGCAATGAATTCTCAATTTAAAGATCACCCGCATGCATAATTTCTTCCTATGGCAAAAACACATCACCCCTTTACTTCCAAAATGTTTCTCCCGATTCACCTCGAAGCCGTTAAAAGTATGCACCGCAGAAATTTCACCGTCCGCTCCATCTTTAACGCATGCACCCCCCTAACGTGGCGTTTAATCGATGATAGAGAGAGGGCGCGGACAATTATTTCGTTAAGTCGCCGGTACTAATTGGTCGTGGTATACGCGTCACGGAGCAATTAGGGTGTGGGGTGTTGGTAAAGGGTAGAAACGTCGGTCACGCTCAATAAGTCGCCGCTGGCCGATTCGTACGGCTGCACTTTAGCCGGTAGAAAAAGCAACTGGTGGGATTTCTGTGAATCACAATGGAAAATTTCGGTCAGCCCTCTCCGTTCCGGAAGTCAAACGACGGCGTTTCGTTCCACGTGAGCCACGTGCAACACGAACAGTCCCGAAAATGTTTACATTGGGGACCTTGGAGTGTTTAGGATATTGATAAACCGGTTATTGGGAGCGAAGCCGCCTGTTGATTGAGAATTAGATCGACAGGCAGGGGTTATGAATTTGTGTCCTGGTGAAAGCTTGTAATTACCTGGGGAAATGTGGTTTATGGTTGTGGATAGGTTGCTGGAATGTTTGTTGGAATTTAATAGCACTTATAGCTGGAAGAAGATGAAGCTGTTGGAAGGTTTAATTGAATCTCGATTGAGACAAATAAGCAGGATATCTAATTTGATTGTTTCAGCTAATTGAATAATTCTGCTTTGAAATATTTTGTCAATATCAATATTGAACAGAAATTTAGCGATTTTCTTCAGTCGCTGTTTTTATTGTAGAATTTTGATTATTTGAGCTAATTGCGACATACGCTGTTTGGATAATCGAGTAACTCTGTTTTGAAATATTTTCCTAATATTAATATTGAACAGAAATTTATTAATATTTTTATTTTTCAATTTTTCTTAGCCGCTAATTGTTAATCGATTTTTCCTGTTCGATTATCTGTGCTCTCTAACACAAAACTAGATTATGCTAATTATTTCACGAAGAAAATTGAAGTTTGAAACTTTATTTACATTTTTGGCTCCTCCTTCTCCATAGAGTTAAAAGGGGCAAAGTTTACCTTAACAATTCCTTTCTGAATTCACAGCGATTTTGATCGTTTAGCAAATTTTCATTTCGTCCAAAAGGAACAATAATTTATTACCATTTCGTTAACGAAACTGACATCATATCTGATAAATGAACGAACAAAACGACATTCACCATGCTGCTTTGAAAGAGTTACTCTTATCTGCGACGAAAACTGGTTGAAACCGTTTCCTATTTATTCTCATCGAACTTTAAACGAAACGACCGCTTAGTGAACAATTATTTCGACCCGTCGAACTGGAATTTCGTTCCACGTCGAAAGCTCGCTGTACTCTTCCTCAGCATCGACTCTGTCGATTGTATCTTCTCTTCGAGGACGCTTTGAAAACAAAAACCGAGGTCCCCGACCTGTGCCCTAGGGTGATCGATTAGCCAAAGCCACGATGTTAAAATACGAAGAGAGGAAATCCGGTCCGACGTGCTCGCTCTTTTTCTCTTTCTCTACGTTTCACTCTTGTTTCGTCGTATTCCGCGTAATCAACGATATTAACACGGTGTACAAGTTTTCTCGATCTTACGAGATTTTACCTTCGAATGCAAATAACCACTGTTTAACAAATTTCATAATTTATCGCCGTGGAATCGAAGCAAGATTTATAATTTCGCAATCTTGCCTAGTCAAACCTTGCCTAGTCTTGCCTTTAGTCAAACGTCTAAAATGTGAAAAATGAGAAAAAAGAAAGAAATGTCAGTACTTAAAATCAAATATTTCTGTAATCCGAGTCCTGGAACTTCTCTTGCACACTGTATAACAAATTGAAAAAGCTGTATTTCAGGTAGAATTTTCAATAGATTCAGCTTATTCTTATTTTTAATCTTCTCGAAGTAAAATAGAATTGAAGTTATAGGTTCGATATACTTTTCGCAAAGAAATGTTACATTGTTTCGTTTCGTTATACGATATTAATGAATAAACCGATTTGCGTTGTAAACTCTGTAAACTTTGCCAAAGGACAAAGAGCTATTCTATATCGAGAATAAATTGAGGGTATTTCTTCAAGTAGCATAAACGATCCTTGTTTTACGATCTGGCTACCTGTTTCGATAATTCTCTACACTAATCATCGGGAGACAAAAAGTATACCTACAAATCCGTAAATTCTACCGCTAACAGGACGAAAGCTGAATAGACAGAATAACAGAAAGGTGTAATAGAATAATCAGCCATAATAGATATCCTTAATTCGTGTCTCCAAAGCCCTCTCGTACACTACCAGCCAAAAGTCTCAGACCACTTGTCAGTTGACACCAATATCGAATCTGTCGCCAATTTTTCTATGAATTTCTTTTGCAAACTTTTTACAAATTCCGAATTAATTTTGCAGTTCCAACTTTTCACACATTTTCAATTAATCCTGCTGGGTTCAATGTCAGTCTGCTTCGTTTCTGCAAGTTAGACTAGAAAAACTAACAAACCACACTCGTCTCAAAAATAAGTCTGAATTTTCATTTCACTGTTGCGACCTAGTAAAGAATTCCAGCAGCTCTAGCTTTAACTACAGTGAATGTAAAAAGTATTCGTACACCCTATAAAACGTAATACCTGTTCTTAAAATTGGGCCAAACGAGTTGTTTTGAGAAGTTAGGATTAGTTCACTAGATGACAAAAATTGCAATTTGTGGAAATCGCGAAGAAAATTGCAAAGGTCACTGTTTACAACTGTTTTTGTCTGAGCTTTTAACGAAAATTTAATAACTACGTTTTGTAGATCTATGTGAATTATACACATGCTGAAAATTTCGTCGAAATCGGTTGATGGAGGAACAAGCGGCAGGCATCGAAAGATGTAAGAATCCTCAGTGAAATGGTGCGATTTTCACAATCTTTAACCGTTTGTAACTCATAGCGACAGTAACCGATTTCGATGAAATTTTCAGCATCTGTATAATTGACACAGATCTACAAAACGTATTTTTTAAATTTTCGTTACGAGCTCAGATAGAAAAGTTGTATACAGTGACCTTTGCAATTTTCTTCGCGATTTCCACAAATACATCATAAAATAAAATGATTAGATATCTCAATTTTGTATAACATGGTAATTTTATAAATAAAATGTCTTAAACACACACACCTACGTACGCGTCTGTGGTTGAAAAATAAAAATCGCCAACATCTTTCTGCAAAATTCTTGCCTAGCTTTCGCCAACGCGCCCAGTGGTTCCAAACTTTTGGTCCACGTTGTACGTCTATTAAACCCCATCAAGCCAAGCTCCCCTTCACAGCATGCCACTAAAACGAACCTCTGCTCACCTTCGGCATAACTGTACCCCGCGTTCCATCTAATTCACGTGCAGGTATCGATACCTTCCCGGGATTACCAGGCGTCGTCGTCGTCCACGTCTCGTCGTCGAGCTGTGAAAATACCGCAAAAAGGGACAAATTGTTTAAAGCAACCCCTTCGCCTTTTGTTCGAACGGTCCACACGGTTGATGGGTCGACGAGGCAAAGACACGATTCTAATCTGTTGGTTGATGATCGGTGACAGGTATGCGAGGAGCAGAAGTGCCAGGACGAGGTCTTTCCCCTGTCGATGAACTACGTCGACAGGTTCCTCTCGATCTGCCCGATCAGGAAGTCGCAGCTGCAGCTGCTAGGAACTGCCTGCCTGCTTCTCGCCTCGAAATTGCGAGAACCATCGCCGCTCACGGCGGAGGTGCTTGTTTTCTACACAGACAACTCCATCACCATGGATGACTTATGGGTAAGTGTTCATAGAACCAGACACTCCACTGCTTTTGTTCCTGCTTATTGTTGTTCGCTGAACCCTGGTGGCCGGCCACGTCCTCCTTAAGGAGGATCATTTTTTTTTCTTCTTTTTTTTTCTTTGTTCAAACGGTTAAAGATTGACGGGTGGTTTATAATTTAATCGCTGATTGGAAATGTCGATGATTCATTTTGCGTGGAAGTGGATAAATTTGGAGGTAGAACTGTTCGACGAACGGTGTGCTGTTGGAAGGTGAGAGATATACAGGGTGTCCTGTAAATCGTGGTACAATCGACGAAAGGTTACTCGATAAACGTGGTTCTTGGAAATATCACTATAAATTTTTTGGGTGGCGCTTGATATTGTTGGAAGGTGAACATTTGAAGCGGAGAGTTTGGAAGGTTCGCGTGAAAGATATACACGGTGTCTGGTAAATTGTAGCGCGACCGACAGAAAGGTAGTTTTCTTTTTTACAAAAAAATAAGTAAAAAATGTAGGATAATGTGATGAACGTAAAAGTACCACTGTTGATTACGGTGTATGAGACACATCCTGTGTGTGATCGAACTGTTAATGTAAATTATGTTACATACTGCAGTGCAGAAATCAGTAAACTTTGTGAATGGGAATGAAACGTGCTTGGATGTTTAGGTTTATGTATTAAATTGCAAGTGTAGTATTCGTGTTATTTCATAAAACAAAGTATGAAGATTACCAGCTGAACATTGCACTGAACTCGTTCAACGTAAACCATTATTAATGCATTATTAACGTAATATATTTTTAATTTCACGTTAAAAATCATTTTTCTGAAAAATTAGGCAAGCAAATGAAAAACTGCTCCAAAGTTTTCGCCTGTTTGTAATACCAGAAATAAAAAGAATATCGTAGAGCTGTGATAGCAAGTGCAATAATACAACTTGAGATTGTCGCGTGAAACGAATAAACAAGGAAACGAAGAGAGAATGTTTGCTATTCTACTTTACACTTTCTAACTGTACTGAAAACGTCGTCGAGGCCCGCGATATTCCTTTTCCTATTGGCGATAGCAGAAATAAGGAAAATCCTGTTAGTAAACACTATCACCTTCTGCTGATAAAATACTGTGCGTTAATGAAACACACCGGGCTTATCGCTAATTGCAGCTCCTTACACGATAAGTCCTCAGGTAGTATAGTGGAGTATCGTGAGTAGATTTTTGGTGCAGAGTCACATGGCTGATACACCTTCCACCTTTTCTATCTATAGAAAAAGATCCCCGTGCGATAAATTGACGATAACGAGCGGGGTTCGGCTTTCTTTTGTCGAATCGTAGAAAGATCTCTTGGAGCTTTCGTAGAATTCCGTTCAAAAGCTACAGAATTTTTTCCCTTTTTTTCTCGTTTCTTTCGATTTTCATCGAAATTCTATTTCTGCACTTTTCGGTGAAATCTTCATTTTTCGAGATTCACTCGTTTCGACAATCTTAATAAAATTCTACGCATTCGGTGGATGCTCCGTTAGGATTCTGTTGAAGAATATTGACTAGAAATTTTCCAAGGAATTTAACTATTAAATCTTCTCGCAATCTAGTAACAAGGTATTTTTATTCTCATCCAAAGATTCGTTTTTCTCGCAATTTTCTTCCGCAATTGAAAACTGGATATAAAAATCTTGCAAGAGGCAAAAATTAAAATTTCAAGAAAACAATTCCTTAGTTACCAAAATCTTCTTTATTAACAAAATAATTTTTCCCTGCAATTGAAAAGTGGACATGAAAAATCCTGAGAAAGGCAAAAATTCAAATTTCCAAAAAAACACTTTTCTAGTTAACAAAATACATTTGATATGTGCCGCACAGTGCAATTTTTATTTCAACATTTCAAAGTCTCGTTAATTGACAATAGAAGTGTACGTCTATTTTTGCGTTCAATCTTGTTATTTCTGTTCCGCGGTCGAAAACAATTTGTCAGCTGAGTCAGGCACACGGTGAGAGCAGTGCAAGCTGCCTTGAATTTTACCTTTCTCGTTTAAAATGTATCGCCCTTCGATATCGATTCGCACGCCTATATGTTAATGCCATATGAAACTTTCATAGGAGAAATTTACGGTACACTTCTCCCTCGCTCGGAAACATTTGGCAAAACGGTTGAAATGGAACACACTATCGGAATCTAAACGCGTCTATTTTTCAGTTGTCCCACAACGGGACCGTTAAATGGCCGAATTCTCCGGCCACTGATAACCTGTCCTGTCGATAGTCTCTTATCGATCACCGCGCGAACCAGCGTTACGCGTGTTTAGCTTGTTTTTCGATGTGAACGCGTGCAACGTTACGAGATCTCTCTCATTGGGCTTCTTTCACATTCATGGAATGTAAGATTACCGGCAAACGTGGTGGAGCAGTTCGTTGTTTATTTCATTCTTTGCAGTGTCAGACTGTTACAATCCTTGTCGGATTTATTCTTTTTTTTATTTCATTGTTTGCTGGTTCTTTGCAGTCGGTTTGAGATTGCTGCAATTTGTTTTTGTTTCTTTTTTTTTTTTAATTCATTAATGTATTTTGTAAAATTGTAATTAGAAATTCTTGGGAATAAAGACTCGAGATTTGTAGCAAGATTGAAACGAAAGCTTCACGGTTAAAATTGAACATTTTCTTAGATTCTTAATTTTAGATTTTTATCAAAGGAGTGCAAATTAAAGTTCTGCAATTTTCGGGTAAACTCGTAAATCTGCACTTTGAATGTTTTCTTTAGGAACTTCTCTAATTTTATGAAAGTGTATTGATATACTTTGTAAAATTGTAGTTAGACGCGATATTTATATCAAGATTGAAGTGAAAGCTTCACAGTTAAAATTGAACATTTTCTTAGATTCTTAATTTCAGTTTTTCAAATTAATCCTATCGAAGGAGAGCAAATTAAAGTTCTGCAATTTTCGAGTGAACTCGTAAATTTACACGTTTAATGTTTTCAGAAACTTCTCTAATTTTTTGATAGATACATCGACGCATTTTGTAAAATTAATAGTAGAAAATTTCTGAAGGAATCTCGAGAATCGTAGAAAGATTGAGATAAAAGTTTCAGTATGACGATACAAATGTATCACAATTGAAATGAAATGTTTTCTACATTTCAAAATCAATCTTATCATAAGAGTAGATAAAAAGTAAATTTCTGCAATTATCACAGTTGATAAATTAAATTCGCAGATTTGCACTGGGTACTGAAAAAATTGAGCAAATAATAATCAGGTCATTCTTTATTTACTATCTAATCGGGCCATTGATGTGTTGTCAATTCAAATCAGAATACGAACGCGCTGTTCGTTATCAGGTAAAAATCGGCGCTATCGAAAGGATTTCGGTGACACAGTTATTTCATCGATAAACATCAGCATTCTCGAGGTTTTTAAAAAATTCCGATTGTCGCAAGACATTTAAATTTCGCCAGCTTTTACTTCGACTAGATTTCCGAGAGAGAAAAGAACGAGATCGAGAAAAATTTTTACGATAACACCACTTGCTGTCGACGGCGCATCACGAAATAACGCAGAAACGTAATTAAAAAATAACACGTAACGTAGAGAAATGTCAATTTTAACGTTTTTCGCGTAGACTGCATAGATGTAATATTTTTATCACGTAAAATGACACATCTCTATCTAGTTTCGCACCAGAAAGCAGATCAGATTACGCGAACAGTATTCCATCGTCGAATGAATGCGAATGTTACACTGCTTTTCCTGTAAAATTTATATTTTCCCGATTGTGCCGTTGTCAGTGCTAAATAATGATTCAGAAAATTGACGAAATTGAAATAAACAAATGACGGTATTCGAATCGAAGAAAAAGAAGAAAAAACCGATTGTAAAAGCGTAATTTCATCGATTTCATGGATCGGTATGTCAGATGTGGAAGGTGTTAGGTATTTGGTTGAAAAATAGTCTTTGGAATTCGCGTCACTTTGGATTAAAACGTCGAGACGAGTCCCTTAGAGATGAGATTTTACAAAACCTTGTACGAAACCAATCTGATTTATCAGAGCACAGTTGGAAGCGTGAAATTTATGTGGCGTTGACGTGTCTGTTCTTTTTCGGAGTCGCATTATTTTAATACGTTTTATTGCCTTCTATTATTATTCAAAAGTAGCTGATGCGTGAATCTAGCTGGCAATTTTTTTTTTTTTCTAGATAATAATCAGTTTTCTTAATTTTTCTTTATTGCTACTTCGATATGTGTAGCTTGGGAAGTACAGTAATTAAAAAGAGAAAACTTCGAAAATAGACTGGAGGATTATAAAAAAAAGGTACCCGAATGAGCACTGGCACTCGCTCACTCTTAACCAAGAAAAAAGAAAATTAAATACGATATTAGAAAGTAATATAATTTTTTAAACCGTACAAACATCTTTTTCAATTTTTGAAATATCAACTTTCAAATGTGAAAATCGAGGAAAAATTGTTCAGACTTGAAAATCATTTTTGAAATAGCACAGACACCCTCCTGAATTTTTGGAAGTATCGACTCTGAAACGAAAATCGAGGAAAACCATTCTTGAAATAGTAATACCCTTGTCAATTTTTGGGAATATCGACTGTGAAACGACCGTGAAGGAAAAATTGTCGAGGTTCGAAAGGGTTAACCAACTGGTCGGTCGAAACGCGGAAACGTGGCCCCGTTTAAATCGTTCAGAGGCGTCTCGAAGTCGAAACAACATCGCAAGCGGTGTTTGAGTGTCGAATTGCGCGTGGTCGAGACTTCGTCGTGAAAACCGGAGGCGTTTCGCAAACGCAGCGACTAGGAAGCAGAGAGAGAGAATTCCTCCGCTGTTGGGGTTCGTGCGTCGTTGAGAAATCAGACGGCCAGTCCGTGGAGAGTTTTAAATACCACAGGAGAGCGATGGCCAGTGTGTCGCGCCACGAATTCCTGCTTTTCGAGAACACGAAAGCGTAACTGGGCTCCCCGGGCAAACAAGCGATAGCCTGAGCAAGCCTAAATAGATAACGGCTGATACGGGGAACATTATTTAATTTCCAGCCACTCTCGAGTCGCTCGATCGTGGCCGAAACACTATGTTGCCTCTTACTCGATTTCTAAGATTTCCAGGGATATCTGTTTTTTTTTTTTTTTTCAATAATTATTAGGACAATTGTTTCGAGGAATGATTAGAACGATTGAAAAATTTCTTCGTGGTTGATATGGAAGAAAAATTGGCGTTTCGGAGAATTTCAGTGGTAGAAATCTAGTCGTGCTTAGAATTTTGGAAATGGAGGTATGATTTTGGTATTTTTGAGTATTTTTGAATTTTGGAAATGGAGGTTCGAAGACGGCGAGAGGTGTGATTTTAGTATTTCTGAGCGATAAGGAATGTTACTGTCGAATTATTCGCTGAATTTCAACGGTAGTCCTTAGAATTTTGGGAATGGAGGTTTGAAGACGATGAAAAGTGTGATTCTAGTATTTTTGAGCGATAAAGAATGTTATCACAGAATTATTCACCGAATGGTGCTTTAGTTTACGTTTTAGGAAGGCATGGGTATATTAAAATTATTATGATTACAGTTTCGAGGAATGGTATTTCAGGGGATTTGAATGGTGTAAATTTAGAATTTTGGAAATGGTTTGGAGACAATAAAAAGAATAACTCTAGTATCTTTGAGTGACGAGGAACGTTAACTTCAAATTATTCACCGAACGGTGCTTCACTTTAAATTTTAGAAAAACACGAGTATATTCGCAAAAAACTTGTACTGCATTAAATTTGATTTCTTTTTCACTTCGTTCCATAATTTATCGTACTAAATTAAACGTGATTCGCAGATGAATCGTAAACCAGAATTTTTATTGTCAGACGTAAAACGTAGAGGTGAAGCTGTTAACATGTTCGAGCACACATTAGTCAACATGTTACTTCTCAATTGGTATTTCTTCGTTTCATGTGACAGCAGAATGTGTAAACATCTGCATGTTTGTTCCATTTATTTTAAATGACGAATATCCACGAAGTGGCTGCATTCCTCGCCTTAGGAATGACTCTGGATCATTAGAAGCTTATTAGTGACCTAGATCTTACGTAGTATTAGAATTGGCGCACGATATCTCATTATCATATTGTACACAACAAATATCGTTCAAGTCGTGGAATGATTTATGCGATCGTCTAACTTGAACGACGATCAATCGAGGCGTAGATAAATTGTTAATTACGATATACTTGAAAATCTATCGATACTTATAATCGATACATATTGCCCAAACGAATTATTGAAAAAATCGTTAAGCCGTATTTTTTTACTTTCTTCGTGTCGGTAGATTAAGTTACGTGAAGTATTGTTCCTCTTATGGTAACTGAATTTTCAAATATTTTATTAAATTTCTGATTTCATTTTTTCTTGATATCTGTGAGAATGTTCGAAGAATTTTTATTCTCAGAAGTATTAAATTGCACTTGACATTCAATTGTGAATACAGAAAATTCTCCACAAGTGTCAGTCCGCAAGGAAGCTAAACCTGACACTTGTAGAGTCAGGGACTACGTTTTCGAGCCTCGCGCCCGCCTTTGTAGTTTGCCGAACGTAGACAAGGACAGCGAATAAAAGATAAGCATGAAACGTGAGTCGAGGCAACCGAGCGATTTAAATACCAACTTTTTTAATTTAACGTTTTTTTATCCCGAAATTTTTCTTAACATATTGATGAGATTTTTTCTGATGAAAATGACATCAAACACGACATAATTTGAATAACATTTACTTATTAACACGTTTACTGTCACGCCAGACAGTGAATAAGTAAATGTTGTTCAAATTATGTCGTGTTTGATATCATTTTCACCAGAAAAATCTCAGCAACATGTTAAAAAAAATTCCAGATGAATAAAAGTAAAATTAAAGAAATTATATTTTTCTATTATGATTTGTGGAGCCGTGAAATCTCGTAAAGGAAACCGACTGGTGTAGCGTTACACGCTTGACTGATGGGCGCAGCAATGTCACTTGTAGAATCCAAACTGACTGACACTTGTAGAGAATTTACTGTATATCGTAATTTATCGAATCGCATATTCGTGAATCATGAATGTTGGAATAAGAAGGACGATATATCATCTACATGTGACACCTATACTTCGTTTCACTCGATATATGCAAATATTAATTACTAAGGATATTAATATTATATACAGCGTGGTCTGTAAATCTGACTGGTTCTCATACTTATTCGTGTAAGAAAAATTTTTTGAAAGTATCTTTTCTTCCATATAAGAACTAGAGTTATCTCGCGTTTTCTTAAACAGCATTATATACATGAGTTTCTTTTAATATTCTTGAATTACCGAAGAGAAATTCTACGTTTAAATTATTTCATCCTAAAATAATTTCGTTTGTATCTGAAGTACGAAGGTAGAAATGTATTTTCTTTTGACGGTGATGAAAATACTGTATCTGTAGGACCTTATACGTGCAGAAGAAAATGAAAATGAATATTCGTTTTGCAAGCAGCAATATGAAAAATAACTCTCGCCAGTTCTCTTATGGAAAAAGCTGTTATTAAAAAATCGATTTTATCGATTATATTAAAAGCTGAGTTATTAAAAAATCGAAAATTCGCTGGGTAGCCGGTCAGATAATCGTCGCGTAGGATAATTGCTGTTTCGGGGTCAATTTCGTCACCCTCGGGGTAATAAATTCGGTGCAGCCGGTTCTGTGTTGTACCTACTTTGTGCTCGTCGATTCGTGTAATGCGAAAACGGAAAAATAGAAAACAGGAACAAGGGAAACGAGTGAGTGAGAGAGGGAGAAAGAGAGAAAGTTTGTTTCTTCCCTTATTAATCACAAAAAGAAGAAGAGAGAGGGAGAAAGTTTGCTCCTTCCCTTATTAATCACAAAAAAAAAAGAAGAGAGTGAGAGAGAGAGAAAATTTGC
>NW_017100261.1:6473209-6474919 GCF_001263275.1 Habropoda laboriosa
AATTGAAAAAAAAAGAAGAGAGAGAGAGAGAGAGAGAAAGTTTGCTTCCTCCCTTATTAATAACAAAAGAAGAGAGAGTTTCTTTTAAAAGAAGAGAGAGGGAGAGTTTGCTCCCTCCCCCAATAATAACAGTGATTTTCTTTAAAAAAAAAAAAAAGAAAAGGGAGAGAGAGTGTTTACCCCTCCCTTACTAATAGTTAGGTTTTCCTTCAAATAAAAAGAGAGAGAAAGAGAGAGTCTGCTCTCTCCCTTATTAATAACAATATTTCCCTTAAAAAAACAAGAGAAAGAGAGTTCCTTCCCTCCCATTAATAGCAATGGTTTCCTAAAACAAGAACAAGAGGGGAGAGAGCGCTGGCTAATCATTGGAAAATAAACAGGAAGGTGCTAGCTGAGGGCGTGGTGCACCTGCAACACACCGGAATGCATATGCACTGGCACGCGTGCAACAGGCACGAAAAAGTTTATCGATCGAACGACACACGCCGGCTGAAATTACGGAATTCAGTGGCAAGCCCGGAAACGGGGGAACGTTTCGATAGTGTTGTTGCGAATTCCGGTCAGTCACCGATGGTGATGAAATGGAAATTAGTACGACCAACCTTTGTACGATAAGTTTATCGTTCTTTTTTCCTTTCGAGCTTCACTTGCATTAATTAATATCACTTTATCTACGTTGATTGTAATAAATGTTGTCTATAACTTCGATCTGATTGAGTTTATACTATCAGGTTTAAATAAATTGAAGAAACTGATTATCGCGTGTTGATTGTCGCATTTGAAAGATGTTGTTTATATAGAGAAACGATTGCCTTACTTTCATTCCTGCGATAAGGATGTCGAATATTCGGTATCTTCTGGAAGAAATGAAAAGTCTAAATATTCTTAAATTCGTCAATGAAAAATTGTACACGAAACCCCTGAAAACTTCTCAACACTCAAATACCTAATCACTTGAGTAATTAATTTACAAATAATTAGAGTAACAGAATTCCACCCGTCCAAATTATAATAGAAAAATGCAAGAAAAGAATTCTCAAATATAAAAAAAAAGATCCCTGAGAACCTAAAACACTTCCCTCGACACTCTATAAGACAGAAAACTTAACAAACCTAGCTGCACAATCTCTCTTCCTTCGCGTCGAACTTCCTGATTAATAGAAAGAACCGTCTCGGAAGAGAAATACCTGCTCACCGAGAAGAGAAACCATAGCCGAATGCATCCCTCTGTAAGGAGGTCAAAGAACAATCACTTCCTCCCTTCGACTGAGCAAACATTCCCATCGAGTCTCGGTTTCAAGGTGGCCCTAACACCGGCGGAAATCTCTGCACTTTCCCAGAATCACTAGATGTGCCCACTGATCCTGCACATGCAAAAAGCTCCCCGCTCGGAGAGACAGGATACACGCGACAATTTGACGACATGGCGAAAAATAGCCATAGAAGCGAATTCCGGCCGGCTGGTCTGTCTCTGTGTGTTGTGTTGTGCACCGTCGTTCGCGTCCGCTGCAGAAGCCGCAGAAAAAGGAGGGGAGCAGGTGATGGCCAGGTGGTACGACGGCATCCTGGCTCTTTGAGGGCTGCACCGGGCCCCGTGTTCGACGCCCAAAGGCAGCTGCACCTCTGAATACGACGGGAGGACCGCGCGAGCGCACCCCTTTCTTCGGGCCGCGAGTCAGGAAACCCCGCTGGAAATCCTCCTTCTCGGTG